>NW_004567105.1:72080102-72131882 GCF_000260355.1 Condylura cristata | reverse complement strand
AGGTCAGACGTACAGGGGAGGCGAGAGGTTTCACCAGAGACAGAGTGGGGAGCAGAACAGGCAGATCAACGAAGTACACTGCTGAGGGGAGCAGCGGGCAGGTCAGGAGAGGTCTGCAGTGCCATGTGGGTCACCTCCAGGGAGGGCAGGGTCCAAACACATGCTGAAGTGGCTTAGCTTCTCAGTGTTGTGCTTTAAACCGCTACGCCACCAGGGAGGGCCCTCTCCTTTTTATTCTATTTCCAGGCCCTACCCACGCTCAACATTTGGCTCCCCCCAAAAAAGACTTTTATTTATTTGAAGAAAATAAGAGAGGGAGGTCTATTGCATGCCACTCTCCATCAGCACCAAAGTCACCAACGCCAAAATAAGACTGTCCACAGGAGACAGGTCTGGATAAGGGATCCCCACGGCTCTATCCAGAACGCAGTGAGAAGCCCACATTCCATATCCAGAAAAAGCTCGAACAGGGCCCATATCCATGTTCAAACCCACACGTGTCTCCACACGTGTCCACACGCACATGCCCATAAACACCCTTTCACACAAACAACTGTTAAACTTACTTTTGAATGATATAGTTTCTATCCTAAAGTTACAAAACTTTTAAGTTATCTAACCTTTAAGTGTTAAGAATCCTTTTCCTGATTACTCAAACCAACATTTCTTTTTTTTTTTTTTTTTTAAAGATTTATTTATTTATTCATACAGAACTGGGGTACAGGCCAGAGATGCGGAGGGTGAGAGGATTCACCAGAGACAGAGTGGGAAGCAGAACAGGCAGATCAACGAAGTACACTGCTGAGGGGAGCAACGGGCGGGTCAGGAGAGGTCTGCCACGCCATGTGGTCACCTCCGGGGCAGGCGGGAATCGAACTCATGAGGAAGTGGCTTTATTTTCTCGGTGCTGTGCTTTAACCCGCTGCGCCACCAGGGAGGGCCAAAACCAACATTTCTTTTAATGGATGGGTTTAGATTAGTAAAACCTTGGACTCTATCCCATGAACATGAAAATGTTTTCTTCAGGTAGGTATTGATCCCTAGCAACAAAATTTTATTATCTCTGACAATTACAGAGAGATTATGCCACTGAACCTATGAAGATGGTATCACTTCTTATCACGGGGTGCCCAGCAGATAGCTATCTTAATTTAAAAGACCCCACAGGTCAATGCTTATTTAGTTCCTTGCAATAATCTGTTTTGCCATAATTCTGCTTTTCTTTTTAATTCCCTTATCTAGTGCAGCATTTTCTAATTTGTGTTTTGCAGAATAATAGACCCATGAGATGTTAATAAGTATCCCCAGGGTGGTTAAAAAATAATAATAATAAGTGGTTGTATCAACAAATAAGTTTGGGTAAGACTGAGCTAAAGAAAATTAAAATGTTATTTAGTACAGGACTTCTCAGAGCCTTAATACATTAGTGAGTACTAGAAGGTGAACAAGATTAAGGATATATATTTGTTGTTATTTTAATTTAACATCATTTCTGGGAAGCTGTAATTACTGAGATAAAGTTGACTTACATCACAATATATATCTTAGAGGTATAGTTTTATGCTTCTACAGATATATGTTATTTCACCACACCCACCACCAAAATCCCCGTAATCCTCCATTGGACCCCCTTCTCCCCCATGCTCCCACCTCACCACAACCCCTTCTGGTAGCCTAGTTATAGTCCAGTGTGCTGTCCCCCCTCCTGTTTTCACCCCTCAGCTTTTCTCTCAACCAGCATAGCACAGAGAGTTACACACAGTAACTACCAGTCAATGTTAGATTTTATAATTATCATGGTTTGAGCCTTTCCTAAACGAACATATTAAGAGTTCTCTTCTGCATAAGAGCTTCCTGGATTTCAAGTTTCATGGAACACATTTTGGGAAAGGTGAACCCAGACTAATATTTAATAAGAACTTTGTTCATTTCTGTAAGCTAATAAATAAGGTAAACTATAATATAGAAATATATAATATAAAAAAGAATTTTATCCCTGATTGGGGAAGTATTCAGTCTCAAAACAGTGTTCCCATTTGAACAGGACTTCATTTATTCTGTCTCCCTCACCAGAGCTAATAGTTCTAATAGTTTTATATGATCCTAATCACTCTTTCTAGCTAAAAATTGGGCTATCCATCCATGTGGCTCATTTTTAAGGAAAGAACTTCTGGAACATAGAAAAGTCCACAGTTCACATTCATTGGTCCCTTCCTCATTCATCCATTAAATACTAATACATACACACAAATATCTAGAAAGATATAAAATATATTGTATGGTCTATTACATACCTAATACTGTTCTAGATCCTGGGACAAAACAATCAATTAAGTAGACTACATCCTTGATCTCAGAGAGTTCTACTTTGCAGTGGGAAAGAGAGATAATACAAAGATAAATAACTAAAAATGTAGCTTGAGAATAAGTACTTGGGAGAAAAATAAATTAGGGCAAGATGCTTGGGGAGTGGTGGCTGTTATTTAAATTGAGGGTGGAAAAGCCTTCACTGATGAGGTGATATTTGAGCAGAGATCTAAAGCACAAGCCATGCAGAGGGTGGAACTCGATTGGAGCATTTGAGTATTATCAAAAAAGAGTGCAGCTGAAGGGAGCCAGTGACAGGAGTTGCAGAAGATGAAGTTAGAAGAGTAATGGGCAGGAGAAGGGGTCAGCTCATGGGAGACTTGCAGCCATTTGTCAGGACTGGCTTTTACTCTGGGGAACCAATGTGGGGTCTGAGCAGAGGCGTGCTATGTCCACTTTAAAAGGGACCACCCTCTCTGTGGATTGAGAACAAACTTGCTGGCCACCTGGGGCAAAGGTGGAAGCAGGGCGAGTAATCTAGGCACATGATGCCACGGTGGCTTGGACCCAAACAATTTTAGTGCACGTGCTGCCAAAGGGAGCACCCAGCAGACCGCAAGGGAGGCCGCTCCAGGACCGAAGTGCATGCTGGAGGATGTAACACCCGTCAGGTTGCTCATCACTCACCACACCCCCTCAGGGAGGGCGGGCGTGTAAAGGAAGGCTACCGGTCTCTCTAGGACTCATGGTCGATCTTTTTCATTGAGTAAAGCAAACTTCAGCTTATTAGCAACCTGCCATCTTCTTCCTAACCCAAAGATATTCATTCAATCAAGATCTAAATTGAGATGCCTGGTAGATTACCATAGCTACAGGTGCTTGGCAACCAGGATGAAACTGATGGCCATTGATCTATGGGCTCCAGCTTCTCCCCAGGGATGTGGTGCACTGTGAAGGGCATCCAAATTCCCAAAATAGTCCAAAGCAGAGAGAAAAACATTCAGTCATCATCTTGCTCTGTCTGGTTGGCCTTTGCCCCCCACTGATAAGGGATCAGCTCACAGGCACACCACCAGATGCAGGCTTTAGGGATCATTCCTCAGAGAGGGGATGGCTCAAATTAGCAAAAAGGCACAGAAAAGATGTGCAAGTTCTAACGGCAGAGACAAAGAAACTGATTATGAGGATAAAAGAACTAAAGGTGATCTGACAAGTCTGTACCAGCAAGGAGAGCAAAGAGTTAGCTGGAAGCAACACGAGAGAGATAATTCAAGGGTCAGCATCCTGCGCTGTATGGGTCAGATTGGCCCCCTACCTGTTTCTTATAAGTAATGCTTTTGTTGGCAAGCAGCCATACTCCATCGACTCACATATTGTCTGTGGCTGCTTTCAAGGTATGATGGCAGAGTGGAATGGTTATGACAGAGCCCATGTAACCCACAATACCTTAAATATGTATGACTTGGTCATTTTGAAAAATGTTTGCTCCAAATGGGCTGGAGAACTTATGGCTGCTGCCAGCACACGCGGCCTGATTTAAGACCCTGAACCACATGCGCCTTGGGGAAGACCCAAACAGTAGCAGTTCCACAGGTAGCACCAACATCACCTTCATAATGAAGAAGATGAGAAGCCCTGTAACAGTCTCAACTCCTCTTTTGGTGATCAGATGCCAGGTAGCAACTATACACCAGCACCCTATACACACACAGAGAAGCAAAGAAATGATGGGAAATGTGGACACGCAAGGAGGAGCATCAGTGAACAACTGTATTAAGACCTCAATACTGTTTTGATCAACTTCATGTCTATGAATGGAGTTATGTTCCCCCAGGAAAAAAAATCACACAGTTTGTGTTGAAGCCCTTACCCTCAATGTGATGGTGGTATTTGGAGATGTCGGGGAGGTGAGTATGTTTAGATGAGTTCGTGAGGATGGATCCCAAAGAATGGAGTTCACTATAGTGCCCCTATAGTGAAAGACACCAGAGTACTCCTGAGTTCTCTCTCATTTTCTCTCCCCTCCAGTCGACTACCCTCCCCACCCCCCTTTGTTTGTGAGAACAAAGTGAGTAGACAGCCTGTTACAAACCAAGAACAGGGCTCTCACCAGAACCAAACCATATGGCACCTTAATCTCAGTCTACCCATCCCCAGAACCGGATGAAATTCATTTCTGTTGTTCAAGCCCTGAGTCTGTGGTGTTTGTTTTGGCAGCCAGAGTTAGGACAATCAGCAAACACTTGGACCCAACAGAGTGCATCTCTGGGAGCAACTGAGATCTCTACTGAGAGGTCACAGAAATTTATCTTTCTTCCCCTACTATATGCCACTTGCTCTCCTTTCCCTATCTTCAGGAAACCCACATTTCAATTTTATGCCTTCCAAACACCCAACTAGGAAAATGGAACTAATGCAAGATGTTTTTCCAGTTTTCCAAGAAACTCTTCCTAGCTAATGGTACATGGACATCATCCAATGACCCCCAAGCTTTCCTGTGGTGCTTCCATTTGCTGCTAATTATTTTCTGGAACTAGAGCCCTTAGAAGCAGCCTCAGAATAGCTTCTAAAACAGCCATGGTAAAAAAAAAAAAAAATCCCAAAGACTCTGGTTTCTTTCCTTCTAGCAACCTTAGCTTACTGGAGAGTACTAGAGACTGCATAACTTGTATGTATATCAGGTTAGAGGGGTCTGAGAGATTTTGGATAGTCAATAACTCAAAGAACTTCCGAGGACATTGTAGAGAGAAAGGTAAATAAGAGCCATATGTTAGCTTCTCCACTCTTTCCCATTTTGCACTGTCTGAACCAAGAGAAGACAGTGACACAACTATTGTCCCAGCAACCTGCCTTCCCTAAGCCCAGAAATACTCTGAAAGTAAAAATGGTGAGAGAGACAGGTGAACATTTTGTTCAATAAGGTTGTCTGACCCTAAGTTCCTTTGAAAAAGTTCTGTAGCCAAATAACTTTCTTCTCCTCTTTTGAGAGATGGAGTGGAGCTTGATTCAATGACAACATAATTTAAGACTTTTCTCTAAATATGTTGGGCCAGGACCTGAAATGCTGTTGACAATGTTAAAATTGTTTCTTGATGCCTTGGGTAATACTAATAATTCAACCTAAAGGCCAGGACAATTGCCTCTGCTTCTGCCCTGGCAGCCTCCTTTCTGCTCTCAGGACCAATAAGTGGAGCCTCCCACAGGCAGCTGTGGGTTTATTTTTGGGTTTTGTTGTTTTGTGTTTTTTTAAAATCTGTAAGTAATGGTGATATTTTCTGTTAATGGGGTTTGCTTTTTGCCCGAGTCTTCTGTCCTTAGATTGTTTATTTCAAACACCTATTTTTGTTGTGTTAAACTTGAAAAGGGGCTGGTGGGAGAGACATTTGCACGGGTCCTGATTCCCCCTGGCAAAGTGATCTCAGGGTTCACAGGGCTGTCCTCTGGCTGGGTCATAAATCAGCACTATTTGGAATTTTCCCTCTTCTTTTGAAGAATGGAACAGGTTAAAACACATATTTAAATTCAACTGAGAGAGGCTAATAGGAAACTTGGCAAACCATGAAGAGGTCAAGAGCCATGGGAGAAATGCAAATGATCAATAAACATGGTGATGTCAAATTTCACAATAATCAAAACTGCAAACCCAAGACAAAACAATGAGATTTCTTTTTTTTTTTTTTTGCCTACCACATTAACAACCCCTTTTTTTTTAAGATAATAGCTAACATTTATAAATATCTAGGAGTCATAAAATTATGAAGACCTGTAGAATCCTACAGTCACATAGTGTAGAGAAATTAAAGTTGTATAAAATAACAACTTCCTGGGCAGCAACTTATGATATATTTCATTTATTTGTTTTTTTTAAGATTTTTATATAATTTTTTAGTTTATACATATTTTTTACATCATTCACCATTTTATATTTGTAAATCTTTAAATTTTCATGAACTTTTATTCTAGAAATATATACTATGGGATTTCATGTCTGCAAATGCAGCTTAAGGAAACAATATGTATGTGAAAAACTCATTCACAGTCAGCATGACTGCTAATCTTATGTAGCAATTAGCCTGGGCCCTGGTGGCCAGACACTGGGTCAAACAATATTGTGGATGTTTCTGTGAGGGTGTTTTTACATGAGATAATCATTTAAATCAGTGGAATCTGAGAAAGCATATTTCCCTCCATAATGTGGGTGGGCCTCCCCTAATCAATTAAAGCTTTGAATAAAACAACAACAAAAAGACCTCCTCAGAGCAAGATGGCATGAGGCTTGAACTGCAATACTGGTTCTTCCCTCGGCCTGCAAGGTGCTGACTCACCCTGGATATTTTGGATTGACAAGATTTATTCATTTTAAAATCTTTCTCCTTAATGATTGATGATAGATGGAGGGATGATAAATAGGTAGGTAGGTAAGTAGGTAGATAGACAGACAGAGATAGATTAATTGATGAAAAAATTAATTGATGAAAAAAAAAGAGCAGCAGGAGAGAGAAGATCCCATAATCCTGTTCTGCATTTCTGGAGAACTCTGACTATAGTAGCCTCCAAACCCTTTATGGAACTGATCCATACTATGCCTTAAGGGAAACTTGGGTGTACATTTTCACATAATAAAAAGTCCTCCCATTATGTCTAGTCACAAAATCAACTGATTCCATATTGCGCTGATTGTCATTATTAGCAATAAAAACTTGAAATATCATCTAAAATTCTAATTGTTCTCCTCCTCTATCCTAGGCCTCAGCCCCTGCACTGTGGGGAGCTGTGCTTGCCTTATTCTCCGCCTTCCGGGTCCAGTTCTAGCCTCCTCCCACTCACAGGCTGCAGTGATGTGGGTAGGAGAGGAAGGAGAGGTTAAGAGCAGAGAAACCTCACCTGATGGGCACTCACTTGGTGGGCTGCAAGGAGTAGAGCTGTTGAAGACTGTTTCCCTCATGGGCTTAAGTTCACGACCTTTAGACACCACAGATCCTACTCCAGCCCATCACCCCCTTTTCCTAAACAAGGAAAAGGTGGCTGCCACCACCAATTCCTCCAACAACTTTTCAGCAGACCAATCCATACACCTTTCTCTTTCTCTTCCCACCACCTCCTCCCCTGTTGGCCTTTAAGTGCTCCTCTCTCCCCTGTGACCTGAAGAGTCCACAGGAGACAGTCATCATTCATTCCCTCAGTCAGTCTCACCCTGACCCTCGGGACCTAGGCTCCCAGAGAAGGTCCACAAAACACTCCCTCGGACAAGCCTTGGGCCTGTCTCCAGCACAGCCCAAAGTCCTACTCCTTAAGCAGCTGCCTGACCTCTCAGATGGGGGAATGACAGATTCCACAGGCTGCTTGGCTCTTCTGATAGATGTGAGGAAGCACAGTGTAAGCACTGAACATCAGTGTGTGTGTCCAAAAGTCATTACAAACATCACTGGGAATGAGCGAAAAACAAAGCATCTCTATTTACAGTGTGGGAAAGAGAAAAAACAGTTCCAAGCATATGCTTAATCACACTTCTGTACAGGGAGGGGCAAAATTACCTGTAAATCTTTCCTCTGTGGTTGATGTGGAGCTGATGCATCTTCCCTTTGGAGATGGATGCTTCTAACTTCCTAATGGCTGCAGGAGAGAGCAGGCGGCCCCGCATTCCTCAGTCAGTCCATGAGGCAGCACATCAAAGCACTTTGCTTAAACTGGACCAAAGGGCCCAGCAGACCCTACCTCAAGGCCTTCTGGATCCCATTTTCTGTCTTAGTAGAATCTGCAGTAAGCGCTGCAGCTGACCCCAGAGGTCACCCCACAAGCACTTTCCTGTTTGAAACTTGTTCTCAGGCTGCATTTCCACTGGCTCTGAGTCATTATTCTCCAGACCTGACATCTACACCCCCATTAGATGAAAGAGCTCTACTATCTTTGCCATCCTGAGCACAAAGGCAGCTGGGTTTTTTTGTTGTTGTTGTTGTTTAGATTTGCTTTTAGTTTTGAAAAATAAAAACCTATGTTGTACTTTTTTCTTATTCCAAAAGCAATACAGGTTTGTCATAAAAATGTTCCAACAGTGCAGATAAGCAGTATGGAGAAATAAAAGCAGCCATTATTGCAACAAACAAAGAATAAGCAATGAGCATTTAGAATACATCTTTCCAGGCTTTTCTCTGCAGAGATTTATCCATTTAGTGTTACAAAGGGAGATCACACTGAACATCTTGGTAATGAACTTGCACTTTTTTATTTGGCACTATGTTGAAGACATTTTTTCCATGTTATTATAATATTTTGCGGGACTTTTTTTCTGTTTTGTTTTGTTTTGTTTTGTTTTGTTTTGTTTTGTTTTGTTTTGTTTTGTTTTGTTTTGTTGGCATTTTGCAGTATGAATAAAGTGTGGTAGTTTCACCTAAATATAAAAGCAATTCACACTTAAAATTTCCTATCCTTTACTCAGCCATTGGTCTCCTAGGGGTATTTGGGGAATACTATAGGTCAATCAGAAGAATGCATGCTTGATTGTTTTAATTTACAAAACAAAACCGTTGCTGACATTCTCTAAACATTCAAGGCCAATGACTGTCACTAGTTTGCAGAGCTGCAAACACTGACTCGCAAATATGCTTCCATCTCCCCTGTCTTCAACTCAAATTAGAAAGAACCCAATCCCCTTCTATCCTCCCTCTCCTCCCCAACGACTATACTGGAAATGATGCAGGTTATCTTCCTCCCTGGGAATCTACCTCCCCATGAACTATTATCTTAGAAGAAATGCATCAA
The DNA here is from genome assembly GCF_000260355.1 of Condylura cristata. Classification (NCBI taxonomy): domain Eukaryota; kingdom Metazoa; phylum Chordata; class Mammalia; order Eulipotyphla; family Talpidae; genus Condylura; species Condylura cristata. The sequence goes on along the minus strand of NW_004567105.1, from coordinate 72,122,816 downwards.
CTCAACCAGGAGAGCCGGAGGCTCTTAACTTGCCATCTATGGCTATCTCTATTGCCATCTCTATTTCTCACCTTGACCTTTTTGTTCTCCAAAGACAATAGGTGCTTCTGGGCAACTGGTGGTGATGCCAAACCCAGCTGTAGTCCAGCTGTGAGCATGGCATCCAGTGTCAGGTGTAGGAGAACGTCTCCATTCTCTCTATGTCTCTATGTAAGCTTGTAATGGCACAACCCAAACGTGAAATGGGTTGACCTGACTGTTGGTCTTCAACCACACACTTAAAAGGGGCTTATGATGAAAGACAATTGCAGGCACCAACCAAAACTTGATTAAGTTAATAAAGGGTTTATTTACAAAAAGGGCAAATGAAGAAAGGACTATCTCAGGGAGAAAGAGAGATAAATTGATGATTGCATCCTACCAGTTCCCTTGAGCTGGTACCCCAACAGCACACTGAAAGCTGGTGAAAAACTAAGCACCCCCAAGGCCCACATGTCTAATTATAAACCAAACCTGGCTGCTTAACTCCCTCTCAGTTCCTGGCAATCCTCCCTCTCATCACCAATTCGGTGATGACATTACAAATCCGGCGATTTGTAGTCCTTGGTGTCTTGGATCTCTCTGGTCTCAGGTGAGGTGGGGTTCATAAAACCTATTTGTGGGGTTTGTTCAGCACATCCTTTCCCCTTAAGAAGCCCAGCTCCAGATGCCCCTCACTTAAAAAGGTCCTCAATCTTTTTATCCCCATAGAGAACCTCCTCCCCACCCCATCATGCTCTAGCCAAGACAATCAAGTCAAAAATGGGTTTAAGAGCCTAACTTTTATTCCATTTTCCTCTTCTAAGGTATCATAGTCACACACCTAGAATTCATTATTTCCCTTTTCAACACAGGAACTACAAAAGATTTACTCTACTTCCCTACTGTTTAGTAGGACACCAGCATAGTGATGAAAGGATTCAGAGTCATAAGACAAAGAATTCCACAGGCAACTTTACCCTGACTCTGGAATGAAAACATCACTGGCTTTCTGCTCTCAAAACACTAGGGAATGCTAATATTTAGGAGAGATCAGATCTCCTTCAACAGTCCAGAGGGGAGACAAGGCTACTTATTCAAGATGGGAAAGGAAAAATCTCCCTACCTCATCTTTTATTCTTCAGCCCAATGCAAGCAGGGGAACTGGTTAGTGTTTCTTGCTAAAGCAGTGAAAACAAAACCCTAGCTAAGTTTTAAGTGGGTCACTCTGCTACACAGCAAAATTAATCTTCAATGAAACACTCCCTCTCTACTCAAATGAACAATTACTGGTTGTTTTAGAGAAACAACCCTATGTCATGAAAAATCCCTAGGACTAGAATCAGAAAACCCAAACTGTTTTTTTTCCCTGCCACTTAGACTCTGTGACTTTAAGTCACAAATTAGGAGTCTGAAGCCCAGATAATCTCTCTGCCTAAGATTAACTGGAGCCTCAATTCTGGAGTCTGTTGGCTAGAAGTCTATGCATCCATGGACAGTGCGTAGGCCCCTACCAACATTTGCCAGGCAACTTATTTTTCTGGGCATTTTTATTTTATAATTTCCAGAAAAAAACTAAAAATCCAAATAATTATTCAATAATGTGGGAATCACTAAAGTACCCTAGCTATTTATTATAGCTTACTAACTGTAGAATGCTGAACTATAATAAAAAAATGTATAAAATTAGTTAATACTATACTATTAGTATATAACTATACTATTTATATTTACATATTAGCTAATACAAATTATAATATTTTTCAGCTATAACACTAGCTAATATAAATTCTATAGGAGCTAGTCTAAATATTTTGTTATATTAACTCATTAAAACTGCAGAATAACATCTCTATAAGGTAGGCTCAATTGAGGAAACTGAGGCATGAGAAGTTAATTGACTTTTCCAAGATCACACAGGTAGAAAGTGCTGGCGCTAGGATACAACGCATGCAATCTGGTCCTAGGGTGCATATTTTTAAACATATGTGACATCACCTCTGGCTTAGATAATGCAGAGTGATAGTGAGTTAGGTTTGCCCTCTAAAATTGTTGGAAGAACTAAATGCATACAAGAAACTTACCTGATACTAAATCCTCAATATATGAGCTAGTATTACCATATTGTCATTTTCTAGGTGTGTTTAATAGTATTGTGTTGATAGTTGAAAATTGATTTTAAAAATGTGTGGCAACATAGAGAAACTCAATTATCACACAGTGCATAGTGAATCACAGTAAAATACCAAATAGTTATGTTTTAGTTGTAGCTATGTGCAAAGTAAATTCACATTTGCAAATATTATTCCAATGATTGCTGATGGAATGAACCATAAGCACTTGCTTCTCCTATGTCCACTACTTAGCCACAAATCTATACATCTAGACTGGGCTTACCTGGGCAGCTTTGCATCGGGCTGAGTCCTCCTGGGCTTTTCTCCTTGACTCAGACTGGATTCAGATCCGCTCCATGCATGCCCATTCTGGATTTTCCCCTACAGGTAGGGAAACAGCTTCTCGTGGCAACAGGGGTGCGAGCCGGCAAGTCCAATGGGTCAGGAGCACTTCAAACCTCCTTTCTTATGACATCGCCTTAGTCAAAGCAAACCGTAAGCCTGAGCCTAGAGTAAAGGGATGAGAAAGTACACTCCACACCCTATTTGAGGCCAAAGCAAGTCACATGGCCAATTCCAACTTATACTGACCAGAAAAGTACAGGGATCGCCACCTGTTGAAAGTTCCTATTATGCCACAATGCCTTTACCAGAAAGACCTACATCAGGATTAAAGGTCCTCAAATAAGGTGGTTTCGTTCAGAGGTTCTGTTACAACACTGGGGAGGAAACGTGTCATTTCCAGTAGTTTCCACTGTCTGTGTGGTGTTTGCAAGTTCTCCCCTTGTAAACGCATTTTCTCTGGATACTCTGTTTTTTCTCCCACTTCCCAAAAATGTGCAGGCAAATGGGAATTGGTTGTCTCAATTGCCCCAATCTGAGTTTGGGGATGTATGTGATGCATCCTGCAGGGTATGCATCCTGTCCAGCATTGGTTCCTACCTTGCCAGGCTCGGCTCCAGCCACCGGAGACCCCAAACGAGCATGAGCAGTAGGAGAACGAACGAATGTAGGAGAACGAATGAATACAAACGATATTCTAACATTAGCAGTGCTTTGGCTCTTTCCAGAGAAGTCTGGTGATATTCTTGCCACCAGAAATACGTCGTAGGAACTTAACTCTTGTTTGTATCAATGCAGCTATGGTAAAACAGATGTCATCGTAAGTCTTGTCTGCTTAAAATCACAGTTCCCAAGAATCTATCCGAATGTACAAGAGGTCTTACAACTGCAGTTTTCGCTAAGCAGGAGAAATGCAAAAAGGCCGTTTGCTTTTACGACAAAAATTTTGCTTTTTGCCTTTTGTCGTAAAAGGGAATCGCGTCCGCGTTTGCTTGACGGCAGCACGTACAGGGGCCGCAGCGCGGCCGAAGGCGCGGCGGCGGCGGGTCTCACAGCGTCAGGTCCCGTGTCCTGAGCAGTGGCAGTGGTCTCGCGAGCCGCCAGTCAACATTACTTTCTACAGAGGGGGTACGTGCCCTACCACGCCTGCTTTTACTGCTTATTAATGTTATTTTAGGCCATGTGTTACTTGGTATGATTTGGTAAATTTTATTTCCCGATATGGGCGCACTCAAAAATTTTTCCATGAAAAATGTTTCCATGCAAAGAAAAAATTTTCCGTGAAGTAATGGTAATTGTGGAATTCCCCAGCCTTCCTTATGCTCAGGGATATTGCCTCGGTGCCCACAGCTCCTGCTTGTCAAAGCATGTTATCTCTGTTCTCAAATCTGCCTGCAGTTTCCAGCAGATACTGGGTTCCCCGTATGTTCCTCCTGCCACGACTTTGGCCCCCTGCAGTAACCCCACACCTGCTTGTCAAGCAGGAGCCGGGGCCACTAAGACAATATCCCTGAGAACAAGGGCTGGGGACTCCACAGGCAATTGCTTCTTTCTATTGTTTGGCTAAGGAGACTTCGTAGGATCGCTCCACCTTTGGGTGGCAGGGAAAACTTGTGTGTTTTTCTCATGGAAGCGGAGGGAGGGAGTTAATGTTTTTGGACAACATACTGCTGGAAGAATTAGCTGGACCTCCCTGGTGGTGCAAGGGGTTAGAGCGCTGAACTGAAGCAATCCACAGCCACTGTGGCACAAGTTTGATCCCTGATGAATCCTCTCGTTTCCACCCCCCAACCCCCACGTCTGTCCTGTACCCCAGTTCTTGTATGCAAAGTAAATAAATAAATAATAAATAGTAACAAGTTAGAAATAAAGGAAACTGAGAAGGATGACTTGTTTGGTGAGATCTTGGGTATTTTATTTTTATTTTCCTTTCTCTCCAAAATATCACATTATTTTATCTTCAATAGGAGAAAACAAGGGAAACCATAAGAATTAATATTAAAGAAAAGCCAAAAAGACTACACTATCACTAATTAATATTATTTATTCATCGTTGTTGAGCCTCTTTGCTCCAAGTAAATCCTTGTGCTCAAGCAGCCCAGTCTAGACGAAGCTTGGCAGTGATAATGAGGATAGCTATAATAATCACCATCATTTATTACGTGTGCACTGTTAAATCATTACATAAAATAATCTCCTAGAATCCTGTGATAAAAACCTTATAAAGTAGGTTCCATTATAATCTCTTTTTTTTGGGGGGGGGGGGAGGAGAGTGGACAACATAGGCACAGACTGGTAAATTGCTTATGTGAGCTTCCACAGAAGCATGCACCAAAGCTTGTATTCCAACCAGATCCAGCACTTCATTCCCCATTCATATTGCAGACCACCTCCCAAACCTTGAATTAAAGGATTACTGACACGGAGTGTTCTTCCTTTAAAAGGGTTTGCAAAGGCAAAGTTTCCCCTTCTACTGTGTAGTTAAACTTGATCTCCCAGAGACCTGTGGGCAGAGGGTACCAGCCTGCAGTCATGAAACAGGTGTTTTGGTCAGTCTGGAGAAAACAAGAAGGAAGGGAGACTACGCGTGCCACTCTCTAAATTAATTGAGGATGGGTAAATCCACTGTGAGGGTGCAGACTAGCTTTTCTCTAGGATAAATGGAAAGAGTTAAAATAGGGGCTTAGGCCCTAGCCTCCGGGAACAAAGGGAAGCAAACAATGAAGCCAATGGAGGTAGATGGGGAAGCTGGACCCAGATACTGAGGACAAGATGACCTTACAAGATACTCAAGGACTTAGTAGCTATTCTAGACTTTTCTAAATTTTTTCTACCTCTTTTATTTTTTTTTAAGTTTCTGATAGAAATGCCAAATAAAAGAGGTTGAATACAACACCAACACCCATTCACCATATTATGTCTTCCTTCTTGACTCCCTAACCCTACCTAGACTTTCCAGGGACTGGTCCTGTGCAGCCCCCATCTGTGATAAAAGTGGAGGAAAGAACGAACAACAAGGCTCCCCCTTAGAAAAAAAAAAAAAAAAAAGGCAAGACACCAGCAGAAAACAGAAGCCATATAAACCCTTACTCGGAAATCAGCTCTTTCAAACACAATTACAATACTTCATTGCTCAGTAGCTAAGACTGAGAACACAAATAAAAGCCAATACCCAACAAAGGACTGTTTGATGAGTCCAGTAGAAAAAAACTTATTTGTTGGTAAGTGGTTGATTTAACCCATCACAAACAAGCTGACATGCAGCTGATGAAAGGACTAGCCAGATTTTAGTTGTAGACAGCCCTTCCAGAGAAATCCCACCCAAAAACTGCCAGCAATTCTCTTTTCTTATAAATAATGCCAAATCATATTAAGTACAATAACAGAAAATTCAGAGTCCAATTCCCCGCATTACTACTTGGTCCCTATCAACCTGAGCAGGTTCCTTCTACCTGGTGTTTGGCACAAATCTGATGGACAGCCCATAGTGACTGCTAAAATTTACACCGGGGCCAGTGACCATGGGCTTTCAGGTACATCAGCCCTCACATTAATAACACAAGGAAATTAAGAATAAAGAGGAATTCTTTTTAACAGGGTTCTCTCCTGCTTCCCCTTCACACAGGCTTAGCACGGCACGCAGCTGGCTTCGCCAAGCCCCATCACTGCATTTTCATTTAAAGACTTCAGAAAGCGCATTGACATTTGTGGAGGCAGCGTCACCCCACTGCTCTGCTTTTACTATTCTATGAGAAAAACCCTGGACAATTCCACAAAGGTAGGAGAGGATTGGGGAGGGAAGGGAAGGGAGTGGAGAAAAGCAATCAGGGCTGCCCTACTGGCCTTTGGCTTGTGGGAAGTGGGTGCCTCCCTGCAAGAGAGGTGACAGGGGATGGGCGCCAGGTTTCAGTCACTTAGGGTGGCATTTGCCATTTCTTTGCATATTTCCTGGGACTTGAACTGCATCATCTTTCTTGATAACCTTATCCTAATATGACCTGAAAATCAGGGACCACTGCTCTGTCGGTTGTCCCTGGTAGAAGGTGGAAAGCACATTTCTGTTAGTTTGAGGATGTGGTACCTTCAGGAGGAGGGCTACAGAACGGAGTGTGTGGACGGCGGCAGGCGGACAGTGCTGGGAGGAGAAAGCATGGGGCCTATGAGATGAGACTGTGGTGTGGGAGGCAGGCACCATGAATGAACCTTAAGACAGTCTGGTAAATGAAGCGGGCCATTGCAATCGAATGGAGTAGAATAAACAATGGAACTGTGTGGAACTGTCTCAGTAGTCAGATTTATGGAAGCTGAGAGTAGAACAGCTGTTGCCGGGGGTTGGGGGAGGCCGGAGTAGGAGGTAATGTTTAATGGCTTTGGAGTTTCTGTTTGGAGGGTGGAAATGTCCTGGTGATGGATGTTGGTGATGACTAGACAATGTGAGTATACTTAAAGCCACTGAGCTGTTCACTGAGAATCGTTAAAATGGTCCATTTCTTGTTACATGTGTCTTATGACAATAAATGTTTCTAGAAAGGTTTGGTGGTATGGAAGATGGTAGTTTAACTGCACAAAGCTAGGTTAAGAAGAAGTAGGTTCAGGGTCACTCTGAAGTTGGGGGGGGTGGATAATTTGGGAGGAGGGGGTTGCAGCTGGACCTCCAGGGTTTTCTCAAAAATGCCCTTCTCAGTGGTGGTTGAATTTGAGAACCTGGAATTTTTCCACTGTCTGAGAAAGGATCTGTCCATCAGGAACCATTCTAAGGGTGCATCAGACACCCCGGTGCCCATTCACCCAGGATGTGGCCTACTGATATGATAGTAAATGGGACTGTCCTTCCCTAGAAGAGCCACTTCAAGTCTGTCCAGAAAGCTGGAAAGAAAGCAGGATCATGTTAAGGGTGAAGTGCACCTAAACTCAGCCTTTTTGCTCGAAAAACCTAGCGAACCTGGTGGCACCCACTCCAGCTACAGAGGAACTCTGGCGTTTCAGTCTAGGCAGAGCGTGCCCAGTGGGTAGACCTGCAGGCCCAATTTCTGACATTGTTCTAGGGGAAACCCTCCCAGACTTCGCTTGGGAGTCACTGAGGAGGGAGCCCAGCCCCACACAGGAATCTAGGCTGGTGACTCCGAGTGATATCCTGTTTGCTGCAGGCAAGCATCTTTTCTGTGGGTTATTTTTGTCTCTGGCCTTGGTTTGTTTTTCCCAGTGCTGTTCCTTGGCTTGTCGAATTTCTTCCCTGGTTTATTAAAAACTGAGATAAATCACCTAATAAATCTGTGTTCAGTTTTTTCCTTCAGATCTCTTTAACAATTGCCAAAGTCACAAAGTTACATCTTTCCCACAGCAGGAGGCTAACAAAATAGCTGGTGTGCTCATAGAAACATATAGATCAAGAAAACAAAGGGAAAATCTTTAATTATTCAGAAGCCTCCCACTTCTGGTACTAAATTTACTTGCCTGGGTTGATTTAAAGAGGCAGAGCAACACCTGGCCAGCAAAGGGCCTGCAGCCACACCCACCAGCCCTGAAGAGCCTGCCTGGATGGAGACTTGCTTTAAATAGGCCTGCTTTCCCTGCTGGCAAGAAGGTTCTGGGAGCACTTCCCCTCCCAACACATCCACATCCCTCCACTTCCAATTTGCCGTTAATTTCTTCAAACCAGCTTTTGAAAGGAGCTTGGGCATCCTTTCTTATAGCCCCTTATTTTCATAGACACATAGGATTCTTAAGATAGTAAGGCTACCTAGTAATTCACACACTAATTAACACCCTGCTGCTTCTTTATACATACCTCCACTTGTACTTTGTTCACCTAACATAATTGTGTCTTCTTAAAAAGTTTTAACTTTTATATTTTTTCTGAAAAGGGAATATGATTGGAAATTTGAAAGGGAAAAACAATGTATAACCCTATCCTACAAGCATCTTGGGAGAGATTTTTAGCACCTTCTGCACATTCGTACACACCCTGCCCCCAGGCATCTAAGATGAATTCCTTAATTATCTGCCTGGTTCTCATTAATGAATGTGATTAGCTGGAAGTCTGTATATTGGCATTTTTTTAAGGTTGGGTTCTTCAGGGAGCAAAGGCTCGCAGGGAGAGCCTATAGGACATTTACAGAGTGTGCACTGGGGAGCAGCACCTGCAGAAGAAAAGGGGAGGCCCAGAAGTGAGGAGAGAGAGGGCTCAGAGTGCAGTGCCATCTCACTGAAAGCCACAGTCAGCTTGGTAAGTTTCAGAGCTGGGCAGACCCTTCGGAGCTGTCCCCAGCAGCGGTGAAGGGATTGGGCCCAGCTTCAGTCCCTCCTGTCAGTCGCTCCATTTCAGGTCTCTGTTACAAGTCCTACATGATGTAAATGCTCTCTGACCCCAACACCATACCAAGGATGTTCAGCATCATTCTCTACTTCTTGTTAGGATTTAGAGTTAGAAGGAAACTTTATACACTGCTGGCAGGATGTATACTGTTCAGCCTCTGTGGAAAATAGTATTGAAGTTTCTTCAGAATATTAAAAATAGATCTACCAGATAATCTAGCAATTTCACTCTCAAGGTCTATCTAAAAACTGTGGAAACACTAATTCAAGTGTGACTTCTATGTTCTTTGCAATACTACTTCCAATAGCCACTTATGGAAATAACCTAAGTGCCCAACAGTAGGTGAGTGGATCAAAAAGATGTGATATACATACACAGTGGAATACTACTCAGCTCCAAAAACAGATGAAATCCTGCCATTTGTGATAAAATGAATGGAATGGAGGCATTTATGCTCAGCTTATACTTACACCAAGAAAAAGATGAATACCAGATGATTTTACTCACATAGCATATAAAGAAACAAATAAAGGAATAGACAAAACACACCCTAGAAATCTGACTTCAGAATCGAGGCCACCAGAGGGAGGAGGGGGGTGGAGAGCAGAGGTGGGGATGGCCCAACAGATGATGATGCTTTGGTAGTGGGTGTAATGTAGTAACATATTCCATAAGCCATGTGGTGTTGTAAACCAAAGACACATAAAAAATATATTTTTAAAATAAAAAAGAAGCCATGCAGGCCAAGGTAGCTCTGGCCGGTGCCCTGATAAGCACCATTGCCTGGGCTACTTCTCTGTCTGCCACCGGGGCATGGCCAGGGCTATGGCTGTTGGGTCCTGACCAAGACTGAGAAGCTGTCACTCTCTAACTACTTGGACAGTGATCCAGACCCCTTGCTGGTATTCAGTTATCATCTTCTCCTGGCCTCTGTAAAAGAATAGAAAGAGGGCCCTCCCTCTTTCTCTTCTCACAACAGTGAGAAGCTAAAGCCACTTCAGCATGAGTTCGATCCCTGTCCTGGAGGTGACCCATATGGTGCAGCAGACAGCTCCTCACTTGCCCACTGCTCCCCTCAGCAGTGTACTTTGTCAGTCAGCCTGTTCTGCTCCCCACTCTGTCTCTCCCCTCTCACCACCCCTGCACCTATGGCCTGTACCCAGTTCTGTATGCACAAATAAGTGAATCTTTAAAAAAAAAAAACAAAGAATAGAAAGGACCAAGAGAGCTTTACACACTTCGCATCTGTTGTTTCTCCCTTGCCCTTGTGCAGTTCTTTATAATTAACAGAGCATTCTCATTGGCAGTATTTCTTGGCGTTGCCACAACTTTGACCATTGAATAGTCCTGGCTGTGTACCCATTTTAAAGATCAGGAGCCTGCAGAGCCAAATCGTTTGCCTAAGGTACAGAGCCAGGATGCAAACTCAGCCTTTTGACTCTGAAGTTTTCCCTTTTTCCAATATACTACTGCTCCCAAAAGACTAATGTGAGTGAGTCCCAGCTCAGAGCAGGCAATGTCCTTTGAAGTAAGTTTGTCTCACCCCAACTGCCTGTCTCTCTCCAATATCTGAATTACTCATCAGCATCCAAAGGCTGATCTACTCACCTAGTCAAGTGAATGACGAGGTGGTGTCAAAATAAAAAATACCAGTTAAATCGACACCATCTGTGTCCACTGTGCATTTACTCTCATCATAGACAATGCTGACATGAACTAACACTGATAATTCTGTAACGTCCCATGAATGCATCACTTATATGAGAACAGTGACGGTTTGCTGTTGCTGTGTGTGTGGTGGAAGACAGTGACAAGCGAGGCTGAGAGGATGCTGACTTTCCAATTAGTCAGGAATGGCTTTTTGGGGAAGACAGAATGTCAGATATTTTTTAATTCTGGACTGAAACAAGTCCAGGAAAATAAGCACCAGTTCAGACACAAGCAGAAATGGGAAAAATAATAATAAGAGCTAGCACTGTACTTGCACTGAACTAGACAGGGTTCTTAGGTATGGAAATAGAAACTGGTTTTGGCTGGTATGAAAAGGAAGGGAATTTGTTAAAATGATACTAAGTAATATGCATAATTATCAAGGACTCTGGAGGACTGGGCTCTGAAAGTAGGAACAAGGAGATGCTAGGCAGCCAGAACCACTAGAGATTCTATAGTAAGGCTAGTCTAGTGAACTGGGGTTTTAGGCAGGAGGCCTGGAGTCCAAAGACCTCAGGCAGGCTTTTCCTTGGTTTTTGTCTTAAGCAAGGAAAGAGCTCAATCTTGAACCTAAATTACAGAAAAACAGAAGATTTATTGATAGATTAGAGGAAGTATAGGCAATCTCTCCAAGTGGAGAAGCTGTAGTGGGTAGCCACTGAGGTGGGGAGAAGTTGGTGCTTAAATGGGTATAGTGGGCAGGGAGTGGGCGTCTCTGTGCTGATTGGCTGAGCCCTCATGGGGGTCTCCCAGGGTACAAAGGCCCACCAAGTTCTCCCGCATTACCCAGCCGTCTTTGGTCCGTTGCTATTATGCTATGATGTTGGTGTTCTGAACATTCCATTTTAATTGAATTAGGGGAATGGCATACCCTGCTGGTCTGCAGCTGTTAATAGGGCTGATAAATGGTCTTGGGACATGGGGGACCCTGTTCCTAAGTGATTGCCTATACTCATCAGTGCCAGGAGCTCACTCAGAGGCTGCTAGGCAGCTCTTGCTTTGATGGGCCACTTTTGAGGCCCAGGATGGCCAGCTGGGGACTTCCCTGGGTTGGCCTCCACAAGGAATGACTAGCATGCCTCAGCTCTGCTCCATCTGCCCCTCACCACGTCCTCATGGTGATAGCAGAGAAGCAAAGGTATTGCAGAGGCACATAAGCCTCTGAGGCCTGACAGCCAGGGCCTTACTGGCCAAGGCAAGTCACAAGACCAGCCGCAGTTTAAGGAGAAGGGGAAAGGATGCTGCCTCTTAGCAGGGGGACAGCAAAATCACACAACAAAGGGCCAGATACAGGGGCTGAGAGATGGGTTCATTGATTCTCCATGCTTTTTTGTGCCCCGACTTCAGATTCAGGCAATAGTTGTAATTAGATCAAGGTGTTGTATACACTAGAGGCACAGAGACACTGGGAAAGTATCTTGAATGTTTTTACTTCCTTAAAAGGAAATGCTTTCTATCTCTCACCAAAGCCTACAAGGTGAGTGTTCTTTCCCAAGTATAAGAAAGAAGTTCACATGCTGACTAGCCAAAAATAGGACAGTGTTCTTTAATCTCACCCATTGTCTCTGGGGACATATTACAGAATGTCCCCAATTCTCCCTTCCTTGTCTGCACACCCTTTGCCACATACTTTGTTAGCACTCCCTTCATAGGTAGGATGACCTACCCACTCTTTTATCATTCAGTCATTCATGTGCTCACCTGAGCCTCTGGGATGTGCCAACAGACTGGCACTTTGGGGGTTGTTTTGTTGTACCTCTGCCACCACCATGGGGGCATGACCAGGCTAGTCTGAGAGAAAGGCGTGTGGAACAGAGAAGAGATTCACCAGTGGTCGTAGTCTAGGTCAGCCAGCTGACAGCTAGACAAGCCTCAGACAGATGAACAAGCCCAACCTAAACCAGTAAAACTCTCTAGCCCACCCCCATCAAACACAGTTCATATGCCTCTGAGGTTTGGGGGTCCTTTGTTACAAAGCCTTATTGTAACTATGGCTAACTGATACAGCCTGCCATCTGCTCACACACAACCTGCAAATTAGATATTACAATTTTCATTTGCCCAGAAAGACTAGATAAACTGCCTAAAATCAGCCACGGTTGATTTGATAGTGGTTTTCCTAATACAGAAGTCAAGCTCTAGATAATTATACTCTGGAACATAATTAGAAAGAAAAGAGTTCATGACCCTGACCTGAACTTCTGACATAGAGTTTTTCTTTACCTTCCCTGGGCCAGAAGTAACTCAGAAATGAGCCAGGAAGATTTGGACAATAACCAAGAAACAATTCCAAAGTTAATCCCTTTAGTGTGAGCCCTAGGAACAACACAAGGTCATTCCCTGTCCTGGAAAGTTCTTGAAATAAGGGAACCAGCAACAAAGATCCAGAAATACTTTGTGGATTTTCATTGTAGCTGGCTTAGCTATGATAGGATTTGGTCTGTCCTTTATTCTTAAAAGAGCTTAGAGCATTCAATGCCATAGAACTTAACTGGTACCATAGGTGTTGGGTGTTATAACAGCAGCATTCAGAATGCCCAGCACACAGTAGGTACTCATTAGACATGGGGGTCCATCCTTGCCTTCTCATTCCTCATATTGCAACCTTGTCCTGCAAGTTGTAGTTCTCAGAGGCACAAGGCACAAGAGGCACAGGGATATAATTGAGAAATACTGTAGGCCTGCAGTGTTGCAGAAACCAACAACAGAGACCTGGAGCCAACCTTGAAAGATTCAAATTCTAATGTATCCCGAATGAGATTCCATCACTAACTTAAGGCAAAATCCTCCTTAGCGCCAAGTGAGGTATCACAAGAAGCACATATGGAGACACATAATGAAAATGTCAAATTTAGATTATGTTAAAGGTTGATTTTATTCACCTAATCGCCATTAAAAGACATAATGAATTATTTTTAATTTTCATAAAAGAAAGGACACACTATCATATCCTGCCTTGGTGGGTGTATTGTAAATTACAGTTTTCATTCATTTAAAGTTGAAATCTATTAGCATTGATAATCATCTATTTTAGCCTAAGTCCACAAAACTATCAAAATCCTACTTTATAGCTAAAAATATAAACTTCAGAATAAAAGCTAAATTTATTCATTCACTTAAACTCTATTAAAGATATCACAAATTATTATTTTTAGTTCCTTTGAAGAGAGCCTTAAAAGGTAAATGATCTTTTCTCAGGTTCTGTGATGCTGCATTTTGAGGAAGAATTGGCAGAGAGTTCAAGGAAAATATGAGAAAGCCAAATCTAGAGAAAGAGTTACTATTATTACAATGTTCAATTGCTAAGAAGATGTTAACTGTGTTCCATGTGTGCAACATTTTACAGTGAGGTCCATTGCATAATCCCTATCATCTCATTCCAGGGGCAATTCTGAAATCATTTAAAGAGCAATCCGACTTCATTCTTGCTTTCAAAGTCTTCTTTCAAGAAGGAGTTCTGTCTATCCAAGCACGTGCCCCAGCACAAACCCTTTGGATTCTTCCTGAAAATGTTCAGTTCCTGTGCAGCAGGAAAAAAGTAGTGTTGTGAGGGAGTGAGCTATGATAAGCACAGTCTGGACAAGAAGTTCTTAGGAAGAAGGCACAGTACCTTCTTCTGAAGGAGACAGTACACACAGGGGCCACTGAGTCGGTGGGGCAGGTCTGACTCTGAGTCCACCCAGCAGGGCGAGGTGCCATAGGGAGCAGGAAGACCCGGGCAGACATGACATGTCTTTAGCTAGGATAAAGGAGCCCACACCTAGCACATCACAAGGGCTCAGTAAATGCTGTGCAATGGGTGATCCGTTTTATTGATATTGCATGAACAGCTTTGCCGGTAGTCATCTTGTCCATAAAGAGAAACTCACAAACTCAAAACTCTGAAACAAATCCATCAGTTGCCTATAAAGTATAATTATGTTCCCTTCTTGCACCTGGATAGTCAGCCATATTTACTTACTCCACATTGGAGTCCAAAATATAGACACCCCATCACATAGCCCATCACAGTCAAGTTTTCCTCCAGAGATGGAAGTTGTAACTCTTTCTTTGAGTATGTGTCAGATGAAGTGGCTGTCTCGTTGTTAGAGGTCATGTTGTAAAGAATAATACATATCTTTAAACACCAAAAACACATTCAGTGTAGCAAGAGGTACTACATATTATGAGACACAAGAGAACTTAGGTCAAGTATGAGAGAGCAGATTTCTTTCAGTGACAGTCCCACTTAGAAACTCACAGAGGGGAGTGCAGACAGAATAACCTGCACTATTTAAGTGATTTCTTTTTTCCTTTTTTAGGGGTTGGGGTGAAGTTCATACCTTTAAATTTGCATAAGTTAAATTGACATGTGATATAACTGAGATATGTTTTTTAATTTGCCTGAATCTTTTGTAATACATAGCCATCAAAAACTAGGATTTTCTGTCAGTATAAAATGTTCACTAGGTTTCAAAGAGTTCATATATAAAAATGTAAAATACCTCATTAACAATGTTTATATTGATGATATTTTGAAATTATAATATTTTAGGCATAGCAGATTAAATTAAATCTGGCTACAATTAATTTTACCTGTTTCTTCTTAGTTTGTTTTAAAACAAAATTATTAAAACAAGTGGCTCCTTTTATATTTCTGTTCAGTAACACTGACCTTAACAAAAGGCTAAAATTTTTTTTAATAATATAATAGTTTATTTTTACATCATTTTGTGCCTTTTACCATCTCAGTTGTAAAGGCTAAAATTTAGTTTGCAATTGCCCTAAACTGAAATTTTGACTTGCCAACACACATTAAACTTGATAAAATTATTTGAAGGCTATTCCTTTCAATCCAATCAGATTTACCAAAACATTAGCTCAAATTATCCTCTCCATTTAAACTAGTATTTCAGGACACCACTCATTTTGTCTCAGCAGACCAAGTCAAGTAACAGAAACTATCCATAACCCTGAACCATTTAGCATAATATTACTTATTTTCATTAGCATAACCTTATTTATCTTCAAGTCCAAACTCTTCAAAATCACTATTGACATATCTGATTTTTCAAGTTTTAATTCTAGTTTATGGTTAGATATCAAACCTTTTATTCATGTGTGGAAATCTCTTATTTTTCTTACTTTATGACAAGAATTTCAAAACACAGAATTAATATGCATATAATAAGAAGAAGAGAGGCCTAGCTTGGTGCCAAGAGATTGAAGGTGCCATTTGAAGTGAAGGGAGTAGTGCCTATGGGTCATCCCTAGCGCATTCTCCCATAGCTTAAGGGGCCCTGGGGGGTGGGGGGGACGGGGGTGTGGTGCGTTAGAAACTAGAAGAGAGATGAGGTGGTGGTAGCCCTATGCTGATTTTTCCACCCTCAAGAAAGCACTTTGCATCTTCATTATTCTACTTTTCAACAAGTAAAGAAAGAGCTTCTCGCTGATAATGTGAACCAAATTTAGCTCCAGGAAAGAAATAATTAAAAAATATTAAATAGATGAAACAAGTAGTTCGCAAGACAGCCTTCTCCGTGCATTGCTGAGCCTCCTCTATAATCATTCTGTTCGTCACATTTTTCATTAAGGTGTTCATAAGTGACACGATAATAGATTTTTTTTGTCTGTCATCTCTTTTGTGGGAATGAAGATACATTCATAAAAACTTGTCAACTTCTTAAATACAAAGTAGATAATGTTATTTTTGAGAGAGAGGACACAATTGAAGGTCACTGGTAGGAAAAGTACAGGTTCTGTCCTAAGAAAATTTACACTTGGCAGTCAGGTCATTTGTACCAGCAGGATAAAATCATGTCATAGTCCCCTTGTGGGTCTTTCCAGGCCTTTCCATGACCTTTCCAGAAAGATGTCTTTTCATTCTGAGCTTCCTCATTATAGCAGATAATATCAGTATCCCCCTTAGGCTCCTTCAGATCAGTTCCATTTTTTACCACTTTACACTGCTGCCTTCAGTGGGGTTTTTTTGTTTGTTTGTTTTCTCTTTTGTTGGGGTTTTACTTATTCTCAACAGGAAGAACCTGAAGATCTTTTGGGGAAGACTACCCACCCCCAATCTACTGTAGCTCACTTTGCCCACATGCACAGCAAGTGAAAGTGCCTGGAAATGTTTGTGTTCCCATTCTTGGCCCTATACCAGTGTCCCCTGTGTGTGGGAACCTTGACTGGGACAACTCTGATATAGGACACCCCCAGAACTCCCTGCAGGAGCAGCCTGAAGCTGTGCAGGCGAAATTACACCGTTCTTTGGCCTCCCCTTCCCTGGACTCCATCCTCATCCCTTTGCTAGTCTCTCCTTGGAGTATTTCTTTAATTTATATTTGGCACACAAGCCCACAGCTCAAGGTCTGCTTCTGGAAAATCTAACCTAAGCTATAGATCAGCCTGGGTCCTCTCACCATAGCAGGCCCTAAAGTCTTGAACTTGTATTTCATTCATTCCACTATTCATCCTGAACTACACCTACACAGAGAAATACATTTGTTTCCCAAACTCAATCCGAATTCTATCATCTTCTTGCCTTTCCAGTTATTGTCCCAGCTATGTAGAATTCTCTAAGCTCTCCCCTTCCAAATGGCTTCTTTGGCTCCTGAGGCCATCATTTAATTCACACTTCTCTTGTGGACTTGTATATACATTGCTTCAGGGGCATGGACAGGCTCCAAAGCTGAACTTCCCACGTTCAAATCCTGGTTCTGCTACTTCTAGTCTAGGGGACCTCAAACATGTTATTTAATCTCTCTTTTGCTGAGTTTCCATGTCTCTAAAATGGATGTAAAAGTCAAGTCTACTTTGATCATTCATGTGAAAATAAATGAGATCATTTACATGCAAAGCACTTATAGATCACTGGCTCTGAGTAAATGTTATCTGGTGTTTTGTATTGCCATTGTTTGTTTATGGGTCTGTTTTCATTGTTTGTTCCTCTAGGGCAAAAGTCATATCATATTCATTTTTATAAATGTGTGTTAAATAAATAAACGTGTTCTGTCAAAGAGAAGTTCTCTTGAGAAGAGTAACACTTTAAATTGTTAGTGATAAGTCCCTTAGGACCCCATAATTTGAATACCACCTTCACGATTTTCCCTCTTACACAGCTTGTGCTATTATATGCTTATTACGCCTCTTTAAATTCATTTTAAATCAATCATCTTTTAATCTGGCCTTACACTAAAATATTGAATATGTTAAATCATAAGTTTAACATTTTAGCTGTGATACTTTAATATTCATTATAATTAATATGTAACCCCTACAACAAAATCTCCTCATCTGTACACTTTCCCAAATAACCTCATATACCCCTGTTGGTATCCCCATTTCATCCTGGAAAACTGCCTTTGCAAATTGGCAACCAATCAAGAGATGCCTGAGAATGTACATGGAAATTGGATAAATATCAGAATAGCAATAAATCAATAAACCTCAGAGCAGAGTAGATCACTGTGTTGAGCTTATATTAACTCACTCTGTGATCTTTGACATCAGTTATTAGTGCAATACTCAGGCACAAAAGAGTTGTTATGCATTCTGCCTCCTTCAGCAAAGGAAGATCTCTATATCCCCCCCAAAAAACAGGATTCCGGACAGTTGAAAGTAGAGGGGCCTTGGCATCAGTACATTTTCACAAGAAAATGGTGGGGACTTATGTTAGAGTGAGTTGGATGGGTAAAGTATCTTTGAGGATAAAAATATGAGTATTCATCCTTAAAATTCTTTCAGAAAGAAGTACCATGAAAGATTACACTGGTTCTTACGATTATTGTATAAAATCTCCCAAACCTTGGTGTGATGATTCATCCATCAGTGGAAATGACCAAAGGAGCTTTATAGACTTCAGACCTATCAATGGAAGAATAAAAGAGGACATGAATCCTCATCTACCACCACGATGAAAAAGCCTGTATCATTATCACTAGAAATTATTTTGTCAAGTCATCTTTCCCTGAAGTCACTGCCCAGTACAATATAATACAATTACCCATCCTATCAGTCACTAAAAGGACAGAAATAAATTCTTTGAGAAGGCCACAAATTAAAGGGTGTTTAGATTACCATTGCTGCGTAACAAACCATCCAAAACATAGTCACTCAAAACAGCAACTTTCATTTATTTGGCTCACACATTGATAGGACTTTTCCATTGATAGGACTCAGAAAGGAAGACTCATCTGTGAATTCAGCGTCAGCATCCTGACTGTGGCAGAAGGACACAACTCAATTTACATGATTGGAGCATGGGAGGGGTTCCTGGGCCCGTAGTTCATCTCCACATGAGCTTCTCTGTGGGATACTTGGGCTTCCTTACAGTGTGGTGGCTGGTTGCCAAGTGTGAGTGTCCCAAAAGAACCACAAAGCTGCATAACCTTATCTAAATTAGCCTCGGAAGTCACAAAGCTCCTCTTTTACTGTTTTCAACGGAGGGAAGAAATATAAGCCCATTCAGATTCAAAAGGACTCCACTTCTTGATAAAAGAGTGGCAAGATTCGTGAAGAGCCTGTAGGATGAGACAGATTGTTGTAGTCATCTATGGGCGGAGAGAGGGGAAGGAAGACTGTTGAAAGGAAATTTTTAAAAAAGGACAAAAATTGTTTAAAAAAAAAACAGTGCCTCCCCTGAATCTTCCTTTGTTTTGGAGGGAGAAAAGAGAGATATATGTGTCAAGAAAAAAGTAGGGAATTTGTAAATATTTGGCACCTTCACCCAGGAAAATCTGCAGAGGTCAAGGGGTACATTAAGATGACAGCTGGCTCCCGGGAGTTAAGGACTCAATGAAGGTTAAGCAGTATTGTGTCAGAAAACATGAAACAGGTTTAAGTGCTGGTAAGACCAAACAAAAACAAAATCAAAACCAGTTCTTCCACCCACCAAAAACCCACAAAGCTGGCCAGCACTGGTGGTTTGAAGGCAGAGGCTTGCAAATCTGTCCCTGCTTTCCTGGGAAAGTACCAATTTCAAATATTTTATCACCATGACAATCCTGAACTGAGCCTTGAAAGATAAGTAGGATTTAAATATTCTGCCAGGCAAGAACGCAAACAATAGACAACAAGGAGTGGAAGGGAAGGAACAAAATAGCCATCTCCCTCTCCCTTTTTTTTTTTTGCCCCCCTTTTCAGCTCAAAACATTAACAGACGCGTGCTTTGTGAAAGCACCCAGCACTAAGTAGTCTCTAAATAAACATTTATATAAACATGAATGTTTTCTTACTCCTCAGCTCATCATCACAAGCCCTGAAATTTCCGCATTGTACAGTATTTCCTTTGGCTATGTCAATGCAGCAGACTTGAGACAGCCTCCAGCTGTGAATGACTTTGGAGTCTGCCTTTGGTCAAGGTCATATCCTTCTTGGAGTGACTCCCAGGCAATGACTGAACAAGATATTGACACAAGATCTAGCTATTTCCACACAACAGAGGATACCTATTGTGGACAATCTTTGTTCTGGAGTTCTCCATGCAGCTCCGGTGTGCACTACGGTCCAACAGCTCTTACAATGCAATTCTGCTTCATATGCTTTTGATTTCACAGGTGTGACTCCCCAATAAACTCTTTGTACTCCTAACTTCATGTCAGCATATGCTTCCCCCCAAATCAGCCTGCAACAGACAGTAACCTGAAGGGTTCTTCATGCAAGTGTACGATGGCACAGGACCCACAGCAGGTCCAGGAGCCTATGTTGCCAACAAGCCAATCACTGAGGTTCTTGGTGTTTTGTTACATAAGACCCAGTACAGACCACCTCTCAAGAGTCCTCTTCTCCATCCATCTAGAAAAGGCCAGGCAGACCTGACATGGGATTTCAGAAAATCTTTTATTTCACCAGCCTTTCTCTGTACCATGACTGGCACAGACAACAAGTAGAAGTTTTCAATTGTCATATTTTTCATCAGCAGCATTATTTTTAAAAAATGCTTGTGGCCTTATATCCCTAATAGCATATTTTTTAGAGAAAAAAAAAAAGACATCTTGGTTTGACAGTCTAGAACTTCTGTGATAGAGTATATACTTTACAGCACTGTGTGATGGATTCCCCTTTGGAAACCTTCTCTTAAAATACAGCTCCTGCATGGCTCTCTGTTTTTACCAGTGGTTTCCTGTTATGTACCATCATTCTTCTCCCTCTTTTGCAAATCCTTTAGAGTAGATTCAAGGAACTAAAATTGCATTTAAGAACTTAATGTTCTAAGTATATTTATACAACTTCAGATGAATAGGAAAATAATCCTGTCTAGTCACAAAAGATTCAGAAATGCAAATCCTTCTGGCATCCGTTTCACTATTATGAAATGAGAAGGAAGAAAGGTAGGCCCCCTGCAGAGGCGGGTGTCAAGCAGCACAGCTGGTCACTCCCCTGAACAGTGCCAGCAGCCTGGTGCTAAAGGACTGTCTGGATCTGATGTATGACCTTCGTTTGCCAGAGATGCAAGGGAGTTGGGAACAATGTGGGAGATTCCTTTTGATTTAACCATGGATGAAAATGGACTTTGCTAACTTTTGGCAAGAAGGATCGCACAGAAATTTGTAGAAGAGATGTTTGTAAGATGTTGGTTCAGCTAAAAATAGAAACACGGCAGAATGCTGACTTATTAACATACCTAATTCTAGGGATAACTTACAGACAAATGCTCGTGTCAGTTTTCTTCTTGTCACACTGGTCAGTGCTGGCATCCAGTCAGATAAAATAAGAAAATTACACAAGGGAAGCCCGCAAATTACTGTCAAAAGGGGAAAGCTGTGAATACACCTGGAGATTTCTTGTGCCAGTGAACTGTGCCATCAGGTTTCAGGGTTTTGTCCCCCCACCCTACCCCTGACAGATTCCTTGGTCACTCTGGATACCAAACACCTTTGGTTTCTAATAGAATCAGAATTCTGTTTCAGGCTTCCAGCTGTAGTAAGATATTCCAACTGGTAGAAATCAATCCAATTGAAGTACCCTTGAGCTCAAATCAAATGAGACTAGACTGCAATTGAGGAAAATTATAGTCATAACTTTGCTTTAGAAGCTATGCTGGCTTTCTCTCAGTGTGATCTCTGAAAGTGGTACAGATCCTCTCAGCGATCAGCAATGACGCAGGTGTGGGGCACTTTTTTGCTAAAGAGAGTTATTAAAATGTCTATCTATCTGCTGTGTGTCATCTTTATTAAAAACAAAAGCAGAGCGGAAAATAATAAAATCAGGTCATATTCAAGGGGTTCCAGGCCTGGCGTGCTAGTGATACTATTAATGCAGCATTTAGCAGGTTCCTGAAGTGTCTGTCAATCAGTGCAAACAGCCACGATGAAGAATAACTAAAAAGGTTGTATCTCATAAATGAGCTCTCCTACTGGATCTCAACCATCCATTTCTCTATTTACTATCTTGTAACTGTGCATATAAAACATTGTTTCTGACACATCATACTCATGCCATCGTGAACGTGGTGCAAGAGGAGACTGAGCATCACCTCACAAAGACCAATCTACTCACCCACTCCCCCCGTCATGCTCAGTCTTGCAGCTCACAAATGAAGACAGCTGAGGCCCATGAAAGTCAAGTGAGTTGCCAAAGTCACACAGAGAGTTAGAGACAACTGGAATCAAAATACAGGACAGAACTGTTCCTTCTCTAAAATACTGTCTCACCGTTCAGCAACAGCTTAAAGGGCTGTTTTGTTGTTGTTGTTGTTGACTTTTTTTTTCCCCCAGAAGCAAGTAGGTTATGAATTATAAATAAATCAATAGTACTCCACACCAAAGCCCCCAAAGGTAAGTCAGTATGGGACGCCTCCGCTTTTAAGATAAAATTAAAATGCAGTACACTCTTGGAATCATGCTACGAAGCTGATCATCCACAGACCAGGCAGAGCCCCACTGGATACGGGCAGCTTGGACAGTAACCATCACACAGGCCAGAGCCTGGACACTGGAGGGGCCAAGAAGACAAGAAGGAAAGCTGAAGGGTCCACTAGGAGGTATTATATAAAGAAGGGAAAATGTAGCAGGCTGAGAAGGAGATGCTGCCTCTGCATGTAAATGAAGCCCATTAATCTCTGAGGTAGGCAGATCCAAAATCCTTGCTCCTCCAGGTTCAGTTTTCTTTCATTTGAATCCAGCTTAACTGACATTTACTGAAACACCTGCTACATGCCAGGTATATGGTTAGGCATGGAAACACTTACAGTGGTGGACCAAACATCCAGGACTCCTGCCTTCAAGGAAAGCGTAGTCTTACAGAGAAGACAGCACAGAAGGAGGTGATTTCAGTAAATGTCTCAAGTGCTATGCTGTGTTTCTAAAGCACCAAGGAGTGTGTGCCTTTTCCACATCCTGTTGTGCCATCTACTTGAGCTAAAAGGTTAGTGGACTGTCCCCTCATCCAGCTCTAGGGATGAGTCCCATAGACTGAGTCAATCTATATGTACATTTCTGGGGCCCCCATGATTTGACTCATTGTGGGCACATGACGTGCGTTTGTCTGGTTAAAGTGAAACCCACTTTTCCTTTCCTTATATATATATATATTTGCTATCTGATCCATTTTTCAGCCAGAGTTAGCATTCCCAAACTCAAATGTGATATCATCATTATCAAAGTAAATGGATGTAGAGTCATCAGCACAAAAATGCTAATAAATGCAGATGCTAAAAAGGAGGAGGTAAAAGGAATGTCCAAGGTAGAAGGTACTATTTGAATAAAAGCACAACATCCTGAGGTGCTGAGGGACCTAGAAATAAAGTCAATACAAGCATCCCTCTCTGCAGTGTATCCCATCCTGTGAGTGTTCAATAACACCTGTAACTGGCTGGATCCTGTAATGGGCCTTGCTCCTAGAAGACTTGTGAGTGCTTCATGGATCCTGGCAGGAAAATGTTGTCTCGGCCTTCACTTTTATAGGATGTGTATTTAACATTATTCCTGTAGTAGACCAGCAGTATTTTCCTTTCTGAAGCTCAGAACTTCCATCTGATTTTATCTTTGTCTCTGTTCATGAGAAAGAGGCAGTGAGAATCTGCAGAAGAGACAGGACCGTGTGGCCGGGGAAAGAAGAAATCGGCATTAGTAGAAAAGAAGACAAATCAGCGTGAACCCAAGGAGAAAAGGAGAGGTGTCTTTTGTAGGACTTTGTATTTGGTAAAAAGCAAAAACAAGGCTAGCAGTATGGGACCATTACAGAAAATATTTAATTGAATTGCATAATAAGGTATGAAGGGGTCAAGACAGGCTCCATATGTATGGAAATGTAATCCCCAAATGAGCCCTTCGTGCTATTTTCTGACCTTTGCCCATGAGTATTCTAGGGATTATGTTTTAGAGAAAAACAATTATTCTTCAAAAAGTCTTCTCAAGTGCAGTTAGAGTAAGATAGGCTAATGGGAGGAATTATAAAGAATTTTCAGTCATCTATCACCTATCTGACTCTCCAGCGTAAATTTCCTCTCATAGGCTATCATAGTACAATATGCTTTTGTAAATCATAATTTGCAGCTGCACATTTATTTGTGTCCTTATCTAGTCAATAAATTTCTATCCCACAGGATCTCAGTTCTATGAAGTCGGCATTATGTCTGTTCACTACTCTGCATACAGCTTCTACTTTAGTACACACAGAACCTTGCATATAGAAATGCTTACTATTAGTTTATTCAGTGAGAGAATGTCTTACCATCTCTGAAATTAAGCTTCATAAAGGTAGAAACATGTCTATTTTATTTACCCCTATATATTATGGAGTCGTAATTAATGCTCAGTAAATCAGTCTTCACTGAATTGAAAAAAAAAAAGTCAAATTGGATGCAGAGAGGACAGTCTGCCATGCTCATGAAGCAATCTAGGTTCTGATCGAAGGTCATAAGAGTGGGGCTCTAGACAAGGGTGGACTGCAAAAACATTAGAAAATGGTAACAATTGTGTTGTCAGGTATGGAAGGAAGGAAACTAATATTCACAGAAGGTTGGGGAAGAAACAGGGAGGAGTTCTGAGGAGCATGGGACAATGAAGCAATAAAAGAGAGAGGTATGTGGGTGAAGTGTAAAAGGCATGTGGTGGCTATCTTAGTTGAAAGTACGATGGTGTTAAAAGGTCCATGTCTTAGTTGGAAGTATGATGGTGTTAAAAGGTCCATTTGGCAGTCCCAACAAATGATGGTTCAAATGGAACCTTTGGAGCTTTGGGTCCAAACGGGTGTCAGATAGGCTTTGCCTCCCTTACATAGAAATCACTCAGGACAGTCAATGGTGGTGTCTCAAAAGCTCACAATTCACACATTGGATTGCTTTAAATCTCATGTATTCTAAGTATATTTTCTTTAAATTATTTAATAATTTGAATAATTTGTTTCATTTGAAACTGTTGTTAGGAAAATGTAGGAATGTCAAGTGCTTGGGTCAGAGATGAACAGTTCACACTCAAATCATCGTGGGAATAGAGTCAGGGCACAGAAATAGAGCACCTCAAAACTAAGGCGGGCCCTCCCTGGTGGCGCAGCGGGTTAAAGGACAGTACTGAGAAGCTAAGGCCACTTCTGCATGAGTTCGATCCCCGCCTGCCCCAGAGGAGATCCACATGGCGTGGCAGACCTCTCCTGGCCCGCCCACTGCTCCCTTAAGCAGTGTACTTCATCAATCTGCCTGTTCTGCTCCCCATTCTGTCTCTGGTGAATCCTCTCACCCTCCGCATCTCTGGCCTGTACCCCAGTTCCATATGAATAAATAAATAAATCTTTAAAAAAAAAAAAAAACTAAGGCAACATTCAGGGACATGATCCAGCCATCACTTCTCCATAGAACACACCTCTGCTGGGTTAAACCTTGGTGGTTCTGAATTTGAATTTGTCAAGGGAGGCTGCTTTATTCACTCATGCTTATATAATACTCGCATTATATAAGCATGAGTAAATCTCTGTAAGTTGACTCACTATAACATGATTTCTAAGAAAGATATGGGGTCAACTATTCAGACAAAACCTATTCAACTCTCAAAAGGGAACCTGTGAAAACATTAAGCATTGTTACACTGACTATGAAAATACCATGTTGTATATTCTTAACTGAAGTTGCTTATAATGTGGGGTGCCCAGTCAAAAGAAAAACATTTAAACCTACCATGAAAACAACCTCTGCTTTACATATATATCTTTTTTTTCAATTGACGTAACATTGGTTCACAGCAAGAAATATGTTTTAGAGTTATAGACTCACACCTCCTCAAATGTCTATAAGTATACCACACTCACCAACAAAGCACCCAGAATCCTCCACAACAGTCCACCAGTCCTCTGTTGTTTCTACTCTCCTCCCATGGTGGTAGTCTCAACTTGCAGTCAGATTCCAAGAGTTTGCTTCAGTTTAGTTTTACCTGTTCCTTTACTTTGTTACTTTATATCCCATATATGTGAGTCAAATCATAGGTATTTCTATTCCTCTTTCTGAATTATGACACTCAGCATAATCTCTTCCAATTCCACCTGTGGTGTAAATGGCAAGGTTTCATTTTTTATAGCTGAGTAGTACTCCATTGTGTGCATTTTTGTCCATGCATCTGTCCGTAGGCATTTATCAGTAGTGTTTTAATATTCTTCTGATCTCTAGGAGTAGAGTTGCTAGATTATCTGATAAATCTACTTTAAACATTTTGAGAGACCTCCACATTATTTTCTTTTGGGGCTGGACCAGTCCACAGTCCCACCAGAGCACACAAATATTCCTCTTTTTCTACATCCTCACCAATATTAGTTGTTTGTGATCTGTTTTGAGATGAGCCTTTCTCATAGGTGTGAGGGGATATCTCACTATAGTTTTGATTTGCATTTTGCTGGTGATAAGTGATGATGAGCCATCTGTATATCTCCTTTGAAAAGAGTATTTACATCTTCTGCCCATTTTTGATTGGGTTATTTGCTTTTGCTATTGTTTGTACAATGAAGTACAACTGAGGAAACAAGTAAGAATTAGAAGTTCATTTGCCATGGACCTTAGAGCATGACTAAGTATAGTGAGCCATTTCCTCATCCATATTAAGAGCCATATGAACTAGCAGTGACCAGACTATACATACATGAAAATTGCATAGTGATAGACACATTAAGCTTATATCAAATAATACTCGGGAAGCACTTAGCTCCATGTCCATTATATTACAAGAGTTTATTGAATGAGGCTAATACCATTAAGGGCAAATAGGAGAAAAAATGATCCTTCAGAATGATGAGTAAAGGCATGTGCTGATAGTTGACAAGAAAACTAGTTCAAATATAACTAAAGAAAAATGTTTAACCTCTTAAGTATCAAAGAAAGCTAAATTAACACTAGAAGCCATCTTGCTCTAGAAGTGGTAAACTCTTCTAAAACTAATTGACAATGATGGCAGAATTGGAATGGGCTATCTTCTAGTCCATGGATGGCAGAGTAAGTTGTTTTACCCCTTCTGGAGAAGTGTGTTAATAGGTACAAAGAGTTTGAAAACTACCCATAAACTTCATGCTAATTTCCCCTTTCAGAAAAGTAGTTGAAATTAATGTTTGCAAGAACTCACCATGGCATTATTTGTAGTGGCTAAAAGCTGAAAGCAACCTGAGGGTCCAGCAGTGAGAAATTGGTTGCTCATAAGTGGTTGATGAATTGAAATAAGAGGGAAAATGAGGAAGTGTTTGCCCGATCTTCATCATTTCTTTTGTGTCCATTTTATTATTTTGCTTCACCACATTAATCTCAGGTGGCTGTTTTTCTTCTTCTTTGCAAAATACATCAGTGTTGTCTTGAGCAAAGGGCCTCAAAGTGAAAGATTTGTATTTATATGGATGGTGGAGAGGTACTTGCAAGAGAAGAGGGTGAGGGAGGCAGGATGGGACAGGAGAAGGAGCTGAGTAGAAAATGTATCACCTGGAATCTGCTTCAGTCTGATCCCAGAAGGATCTCTGGGACATGAAGTGCAACCTAGAGCTGGAAGTGAGGAACCACTCTTTGTATTTCCATGCCAGTCAGTCATGAGATGTGGGGTCGGAAGCTGGAGGCATAAACATTGCATGAAGTGACTCCTGTGCCACGTTGGGCAGTTCTCTGAGCACAAGCATCTGTGAGCCATCAGCAGCCAACCCTGACAACTAGCCTGGAAAGCACATTGCAGCAGGGTTGCCGCAGGTCCCACCACCCACAGATGTTCAGATCTCTGCTGTGAGAGAGGCTGAGAACTTGTTCAGAATGATAATGACCAAATTACCTGCATTACCTGGCCACCTCTGCCTGTCATCCCTTGGGTAGTCACTGAGTAATTAGGTGTCTTCCTTGTTAAAGCTATGTCTCTTGGGGAAAGACTGCTGCAATTTGTTCCACTGAAATGCAAGTTGATGGACATTGTACACCATTTGGGACCAGGTATTTTCAAAATACAGTCTATATATGTTGCAGACTTCGACCTAATAAGTAAAAGCCTGAAAACAAGCAATTGAAAATGCAAGTGATAGCATGCTAAGCTTTGGAGAGGTGACAACTATAAACAATTTGGACAGTTTACAAAGACTGACAAAAAAAAATATAAGGCAAAACTGAAATTTCTGCAATAATCTCTGGATTATGAACAAAAAGTTCTGTTGCCCTAAGAAGTACATAAGCCACCCAGGAAAACTGTCTGAGAATGAACCAGAAATTCTATCAACATTCCCACCTCCTGTCACTTACCTAGGGGGAACAGGCGTATGGGAGGTCCTGTGAAAAACAGTCTCCCCAGGCTGTCCCTGGCTTGGTAAACAGGAGAGGGACCGCCAGAGCCCCTGGGAGCTTGCTGGCAGCTGGCAAGGCCCACCTCCAGCCAACCTGTGCCATCAAGTTAGTGTTAGCCAGGACTGTGTGCTGCAGTTCACAGTTACATGTGTGGTCCAGGATCATTCCTGCCCACACAATGAGAAGGACCCTGCAATTTGAGTGAGTCCTGCTCAACTTTATTTGGAGTCTTCCTTGCCAACCAGAGCTAATCCACTGAAAAGCATCCAGTTTATGCTCCTGTTCAAGTGCTTGAGTAATACTCTATAATTCTTATATTCATGCAAATCCAGCTTGAGTATCCCTTTTTTTCTCTCGCCCTCCCACCACCCCCACAGTGCTCCACTACATTCGCCTGCAGCTCCTTTTCATGGCAGCTGGTCTCAGTATTAACCCACACTTCTCTGGAAAAGAGCATGTTTCTCAAGGATTGTCTCACTGACCTGGCTTAGGAGCCCTTGAGGAATGAGGTACAAAATGTACATAGAATTCTACAAGAGTATGTTGACCACCTACTTTATTCTAGGCCCTTCCTGGGGCCCCAGAGTTATGTAGGTGAGTTAGACATGAGTCTTCAGGGCATGCCCATCCAGTAAAGACAAAGATATGAAAGCAACTACTACAGTCCTCTGGGTTGCAGGTGTTTTGAAATGATGAATTATTCTTCTGGAAGTCAAGGTTTTCTATTTCTAGCCATCATTTTGAAAATATCTGGTCCCCAACTATGTACAATGTCCATCAACTTGCATTTCTGTGAAACAAATTGCGCCAAGCTCCCCTCCCCCAGGACAGAAACATAATTAAGTTGGGCTTATGTCCTACTATTTTCTCTGGACTTGTGTCTCATTTCCAAGAGACAAACATGCAGTCAAAGAAGAAAAATGGGATTTCGGTTGCAATGGCTGTCACAACATCCCTCTGTCTGGTCCTTGGCCTTCAGTCCGTTGGTGAAGGAAAGGGGATGATAGTGGAACCTGAAGCCATTTTTGAAAGATAACTGACACAGGGTCAGGGATAGAGTTGCAGGGTGTAAAGACTCAGGCAGGGGGGTGAATTCAAATGTTGTTGTAGGCATCCAAGGAAGCTTTATGAATTTTGTCTGCTTTGGGTAGTAGTGGTGGAAACAGGAGAGAAGAGAGTAGGTAAGCATCTGCGGGGCCTTGTCAGTGAGCTCTGCGACTGAGCAGGTGCAGGTAAGGGAGAGGGTGGGGTTTGGGGTTGAGGACCACTCCCAGGTCTGGGCCTTGAGTGACTGATGGGTGGTGCCACTCCCTCACCAGGGGCTACACGTGGAATCACTGGGGTGGAGAGAGTGTTCCACACCAAGCATGTGGATTGTGATTTGCTGGGTGGAGGATTGAATGCATGTGCATAACTATGTTCTGATCACAAGAGCAGACATGTGTACATGTAATATGGACTGGGCCACCAGGGAACTCAGAACCCAAGAAGAAAAAGACAGGATTGCAGAGTACCAACATGCCAAGGGTGGACAAGGTAGTAAAGATGAGGGGACAGGGGGACAGGAGCTGTTAGATATATCATAAGGGCAGAGACTTCCAGAAGAATATTTTCCAACAAGAAAAGTTTCTGCATTGTATCCAAGAAAGTACAAACAAAAGAGAAGTATTTAGATTCAGCCATGACCCTCTGTATGTAACAGTCCCTGTGGACATACATACACCAATAACAAATAACTACTACATGATTTTATTTTCATTATGCTTACAAATTCTTTTTCTAACCTAGTTGTTCTGCCTAGAGTTATTTAAATAAAAAAAACTGAAAAAGCAGAGGGAAAAATTAATAAATTTTAAAGTGCATGAGTTATAGACCAGAAAACTAGGAAAAATTCCATAAAGAGACCTATAGATAAGGAAAAGAAACAGACATTTGTTTAGGGAGAAAGAAAAAACATCCAGTAAAGTAGAAAGCCAAAGGCTAAATTAAGGGATAATGATGCAAAACATAAAATATCAAAATGGAAAAATAGCCATATATTTAAGATAATATTAAAAGAAGAATCAGGACACTATTTTGATCCATCCTATTCAAATATTTTTAAAACCTGAATATGAACTATTTGAAAATCCAAATGAAGGATTGTTCAGTGAAACCCAAAGAGACAATTTAAATAGACCCATTACTATTAGTAGAAATAAGTTTTTTAAAAATTGCCAACAATTCATTTGGCAACAACAAAAATAACAAGGTTAGATGTTGTAAAACCTACCAAAACTAAGGAATAGTAAAGTCAATTTTTTATTTATATTGTTGCAGAATATATAAAAAGAAATTCTTTTAATCAAATCACCACAATATTGGCACTCAAGCCCAAGAAAGTTAAGACACACAAAAAGAAAACCACAGATTGATCTCATTTATGACTATTGACAAAAAAAACTAATATAAGATATTAGCAAATAGAATCCAGCAATCAGTTAGAAACTAATATAGCATGATTGATTAGAGTTCATGCCAAGAGAAAATACAGCTATATTATAAAACATAAATATAATTAATCATATCAGTCATTAAATTTGAAAAATTATAAGGTCTCTGCATAGAAGCTGAAAACTGGTCAATAAAATGCACAAGCACTCTTGGTTTTCTTTCAAGAGACCAATCATCCTACTTGTCTGAGATGGGGGAGTTTGCAAGGGCACTGGGTTTTCAGTGCTAACACAGGGAAAGTCCCAGACAAACACGTTAGTTATGCTAGTCTACATAGAAATAAACTAAAACCTTCTTAATGGTAGAGGTAGAGATAAACAAGGACACAAATAGGCAAACATCTCAATCTAAAAAGCAGCATCAGAAAACACACACAAGCATCATTAAAGGTGAGAGAGCTAGTCAATGACATCCACTGATACCACATTATTTAACAATGTTGAAGAGATACTAGACAATGTAATTATATGAGAATAAATAACAAGTGTGAAAAATTAGAAGTTACCATTCTGTGATTGTGTGTCTGGAGTGCCCAAGAGATCAACTCAGTATTGAATTTGAATGAAAAACAGTTAAGGTGATTGATTTAATAATAATATTAAAGTGGACATTATTCCTATATAAAAATAGCAAGCTATTAGAAAATATCATAAAAGAAAAGATACTTGTCATAAGAGCAGTAAAAATATTAAAATATCTAGAGCTACATTTGGAAAGAATTGATTCAAATTAATAAGAAATATGGAAGAAATATTTAAAAAGGTAAGGTGAAATAAGTATATGGAAAGACTGTCAGTTCTCCCAAAATATTCCAACTATGTAATAAAATGTAATGATTTTTTTAATCCTTACAAGATTTATTTTAGAACTAGGCAAAATTAATTTTGAGATGTCTCTAAGAGGTTGAAGACTTTATACAGCATGCACTGCAGAACTTCCAGATGGAGAGCCCCAAAGCTCCACTCCTACTGGTTTCCTCATCTTCTCTGGCTCCTCACTTAGTCCCATCCTTATCACTTAAAGGGTCTTGACTTGCTTTCAGATTCCACCGTCTTTTACAGTGCTTCCCCTGACCACAACAGAAAGTAGGAAACCAGTTAAGCTCCAAAGATTCCTAAGGAGTCAGGAAAAGTGGGGAGGGAGGGTAAGAAAAGAAGATAGCAGAGGAAAGTTAACATATTCTCCCCAAACACTGCCTTGTTGACTAGCACAAAATTAATTTTTCTGGGACAATTTAACTAAGTATTATTACTTAGTTTTGTAAGTAGAAACCAATACAGAGATGATAATGGTAGTCACAACTTACTAGTCAACAGAAAATGCCAATGGTGCATATGGAATTTACATTCATAAAGCATAACACCCAAACTATAATGGGCATTATATTCCCACTGTGTAGATTGGAGCCTTACAAGCTACATGACTTTCTGTAGTCTATAGAAGATGCCTTGAAAGTGAGGCTGAGTTTGAAAAGTATTGACCCAAAATATTTAAAATTGAATTAATCTTTTTTTTTTTCCTAAGAATCTGGCACCTGGAGAAATGAACCTAATATTTGTGTATGTGTGTGCATATATTTAACATTAGAGTCACCCATGGGACAGTGGGTAAGGGGAGGAAAGCTAGAAATTAAATAGGGATCTTTTAAGAGAAATTAATGAGAAAAAATGTCAAAATTTTTTCTTTGCTTATTTGTTTATTGTGGCCACAGTGAGGTCAGAAGATCTGCCTGGATCCAGTAGAAACTTTCCACCTATAGATACCGTGTGTGCAGATGTCAAAACCCAAGCACCCAGAAGCACACAGACTATAATTTAATTTCTTCTGACTAATATTGCCATCTCTCAGTCTTTCATATTTCTCAGGGATAATTTTTTTTTTTTGGCATCTTCTTTTTTATCTTTCTTTTCAAAATTGCAAACAAGGTCTAAACAGTTGGCCCTCGTTAGCGTATGTGCCATCTGTCCGTCAGTTCCAGCAAGTGATAACAGCCACATTCCACAACACCACTACCCTTCTGTTTGTCATTGGAACAGTCAGGATTTCTTAGGCTATGCTGGGGGAATAAATAATAGAAAAAATCTCTGTGACTTTGAAATAACAAAGTTTGTTTTCCACACAAAGACATGTTAAATTGAGCTGTCCAGAGCTCTGTTCATTGCAGTCACTGTGGAAGCCAGGCTGGGATCCCATCTCAGCTTCCATTTCTGTTGTCATAGAGGCAAAAGCAGGCAACTATAGTGTTAAACCTTCTGTCTGGGAGTGGTACATGGAGAGTTCCATACATATTCCACCAGGGAAAGCAAATCAAACGTGCATATCTATGTACAAAAACTGGGGTTGTATGCTATCCCAGAAGAAAGGCACTGTTTTTGAACTTGAATGGTCTACCACAATCATCTTTGTTCTTTAGACCACTGTCCCAGAAGCCAGACTGAGCTATGCTATAGAAAGTACTGCTAAGTGGCCACCAAAGAGTGAACT
This sequence comes from Condylura cristata, assembly GCF_000260355.1. Classification (NCBI taxonomy): domain Eukaryota; kingdom Metazoa; phylum Chordata; class Mammalia; order Eulipotyphla; family Talpidae; genus Condylura; species Condylura cristata. Next base: position 72,089,635 of record NW_004567105.1, on the reverse strand, counting down.
CGATACCCTGAACTCATTCACTCTTGGATTTCTAACCAGGTAGAAGTTCTACTTGGAAATTTCTGGATTAAGGAAATTTGTTATCAATATATACTAATTGTAGTTATATAGAGATTTAGACCTTTGATTTAACTATACAGTGTAGAGGTAGGATGAGCTTCAAATTTAAAGAATCAGAGGTCCAACACTGTCATCAAGAATTCAAGAGCTTTCCACATCTCTATTCTGCCATTCTTGTAGGTGACCTCTCTCTTAAGACTAAAGGGAAGACGACTCTTTTCTTTCCATTGTTCTTAAAGAATCAGAGAAGTCATCCCTGGATGCTCTGCAGCACACACACCCTCACATTTCAATGCCATCATCATCTATTTGAATCCATTATGGACAAGGGGAAGGAGTCACCAATGTCAACTAGAATAAGGATGGCTAATGCCATGTCCACCATGAGGTGCAGTTACACTGAATGTAGCTCAAGTCATTTCCCTCCTTTGTGCTCTATTTCCTTCCTATAAAACTAGAAGTTATCTGAGTTGAATTGACCGTAACATTCAATGACTCGTGAATCTTTGAGAGAAACAATGGGATGAAAATAACATAATTGCTCTGACCTTTAAAAATATCATTTATATAATGGGATAATAATACCTACCTCATAGAGTTGTTGACAGAATCAATTGAAATAATGCAATGAAAATGTGTAGCATTATACCTACCTCATTATAGTTAACCAATAAATGATATGATAATGATGATGATGGTGATTCTATTTATTATGCAGTGAAAATGACCATATTCCTAAGAAAGCATAATAGAGAGGGAACAAGGCATTACAAGACTAATAGGAAATAAGCATTGCTATTGCAACAAAAACAAATTAATTCTCTGAATTTTTGCTTTGTTTTTGGTAGCCCTTTAGCTTGATTCAGAAGTCATCTTTTGAACTGAAAATAGCTTCATCTTTGGAAGACATTTACAGAGAGGAAATTACATTAGGATTGCTATGCCCTTGTTACCATTAACTGGTATTTGTATCCAGAGAGGAAAACATGTCATTTAAATTCCAGATGCTGATTGTATAATTTATCTTTCTATGGGCACGGGCATGTTTCCTTATTGTTCAGTTCTACTCTGCCTGCATTTCAAAAATCACTGGTGCCTAAAATTATTTACATCTAAACAAATGATTTTCAACTGTGTCTCTATGCCATCTTTGGGCTAGGATCAATGGCAATGGCCCAGGTTCAAATAAGCAAAATAACACACTATGCTCACTCTGGGAAAACAGTTGCTTTTTTTCCCATCTGTAAATGGAGAGCAGGGTATGCTATACTCAAGAGTAGGAAGGTGTCATATTTATTAACTCCATCTTGGAGTTACACTACCACTTGATAATAACCATTTATATAGCAATGCAATGTCAATTCCTCTTGAGAAGGAGCTCCACAAATGAAACTGTCAAATTATTTCTGATTTTCCAGAAACAATAAAATCATCTCACCCATTGAAAGATATTTGACTCATTTAGGCTGTAAAATCATACAGTGATTTAAAAAAATGGATAACTAAATCTTTTCTACCAAAGGAGTCTATAATTCCCTTTTTTTAACCCTAGTGTATTTAAATGATTCAGGTCAGACTTTCATGATTAGTATCATATGAATAGTGCAGATTCTCATTCTGAAAAGGGCTGGAGAAAAAGATTTGCTATGGCCGACATTATACCTACAGTCTCCAAAAATTTGCTGGTTCTCTGCCTACTCTGAGAATAGAAACCAACAAACTTTTCTGTCCTCATACTGAACAAATCTGGTACTGAATATTCCTTCTAATTCCTTATCAACTTTATCAAACATACTCCTCCCCCCATGCTAGTAAGCAATATTGGAACCAAGCAAAAAAATTCCGCTACTTGACTCAGGAAATACTGGCACTGAGAAAATAAGATTTTTGAAAACTAATAGCTTACATATAAATATAGCCACCTCAAGACCTTCACCATATATTACATAAAATAGGATGTCCTAAACTCTGCCAAATACCAGTTCTTTGTCTTGTAAGATGTTCCTTAACATCATCTCACTAGATCTTAAATCCAAAATACAGTATCCCTAACTTCCCCTTCTGAGATAGTACTAACACACTGTTAACATAGTCTTCTCCCAGCTGTATTAAGTCTAATAAATAGGTTTTCTAATGGCCTTTTGGGGGTATTGATGGCCTATAATTCTTTTATACCCAGAACATTCTTAAGGGAATCTTTGAAGGCTATTGGTAGATATGTAAATTGGTGTCATCATTTTGAAAAGCAATATCAAGATTCCTCAAAAAATTTAAAAAAAGAAATTCCATACAATTCAAATATCTCATTTCTGCAAATAGTATAAAAACACTAAGTTGAAGAAATATATGCACCCAAGTTTATTGCAAAATTATTTACAAGAGCCAAGAATTTAAACAACCTATATGCTCATTAAAACGACTGGATAAAAACAGTGTGTTATATACACAGTGGAATCCTATTTGTTCATAGAAAAAAGATGAAATCCTGAAATTTGCAACAATATGAATGGACTTACAGAATATTAACTTTGATGAAATAAAACAAAAAAGACAAATATATGATTTTATTCATGTGTAAAAATAAACAAAATAAACTAATTTTTTAAAAAACAAACTTTCAGACTTAAAAGATCAAACTTGTGGTTATTAGAGGATGGGTAAATCAGGAAAAGGGGTCAGTTGTTTTTGATTGATTGTTTACATTTTATTGAAGTACCATTGGTTTATACCGTTATTAGATAAGGGGTCACTTACATAGTGAAGGATAGGCCTGAAATTTAGGTGGTGAACTTAATGTAGTCTATACAGGCATTACTTTATAATGATGCATACATGAAACTTACATGCTATTCATGTGGAATGTTACCACAATAAAAATATTTTAAGAGCCCTCCCTGGTGGCGCAATGGGTAAGGATGCAGCACTGCAAGCTAGCCCAGCCACTTCAGTGTGAGTTCGATACCCCACCCCAGAGGTGACCCACATAGCACAGCAGACCTCTCCTGTCTCACCTGCTGCTCCCCTCAGCAGTGTACTTCGTTGATTGGCCTGCTGTGCTCCCCACTCTATCTCTGGTGAATCCTCTCACTACCCCTGCACCTCTGGCTTGTACCCCAGTTCTGTATGCATAAACAAATAAATCTTTAAAAATATATATTTTAAAAGAAAAATCTCAAATCTGGATGGCTACCAGACATGGCCATTTTCAGAGATAAACCATTTTCAACCCTTCCCAATAAATCCCCATTTTCTGGTCAACCATAATTAATAAATTATCATTGTGTTCTATATATAGTGCTCTACATCAGAAATTACATCTAACTGTCAATATAAAACGTGTCCTTATGAGGGACATGGGGGCAGAAGAAGGACTGGGCTGACAACCTAGTGACTATGCACAGCCGTGTGTACTTGACACAGGATGCTTGGACCTACCTCAGTGCCATGGGGGCTCAGGAAGGGTAGGAACGGAGCAGTTGCTTATACATCCTCTCCCCATCATAGTCTTCTGGGATGTTCCTCCTCAGCCCTACTCCAGGTCCCTCTGCTGAAGTCAAGGCATGACTGTTCGTAATTCAGGGATGTATTTGATGACTTTGTTTCCTATTCAAACTGCAGGAGACAAAAATAACAATTGCATTTTCAAAGGATTACATGAGCCAAGAGAGTCCCACACAATTATTCCTTGTCATTAACCTCAGTCCTTCCTTGTTGCCATTTAAATCTGAGCAGTCACACGCAGTGGTTGTTTGACTGCTTACTTCCTGAAATGTCAAGGCATCGTCAAAGACTTTCCATGTGGTATGTAGAATTCCCTTTGCATATAACTTCTTTATTTATTCTTAAGATGCATCCAGCAATTTGAAAATGTCTAGAAACTCATGGGAATGAAATACAAAATGTCAAAAGCAGATCTAGAGACACATCCAGACTCTTCCCTCATTTAGGCTGATAACTGAAAGGACAAAGCAGTTAATTCAACCAAATATCAAAAGCATCCCACATAGTCATACTCCTCAAGATACCACCCATTGTCACCTCCAAGTCCTAGTTATTTTCTCCCCTTGCCTCACCTTTGGTCAACTTGTGCTGTTTAGCAGTTAGATTTTGAGGTTACTTCTTGGATTAGACTACTTGACTCAGCTCTGCCATTTACCAATAATGTACCAATCACCAAAAGTGTGTGATTAGACAAGTTGCATAGCCATTCTGTGCCTTATCCTTAATCATGAGGTTACCAACTCTGACTATATGATAGATTATAGCTTGCTGAGGACAATGACAGTGTTTTAATCAAGTGCAAAACACCCTATTGTGGTACAAATTGAGTCTATGGGAATGGTAGAAACTAGAATGCCGAACAGTTCACATTCATCTCATCCTACACACAGGCACAGCTGATCTGAGTTTGGCATCACATTTTCTGTTTTCTAGGGTATCCTGTGTGTTCACTCTGTTTCAGGCTTAGGAAGAAGTCTGGCCCCTGGATTCACTGTTTCTGTCCTCTTTTTATGGATTCCTGCCCCTTAAATTCTCCTCTCTATCCCCATCCCTACCATAGTTCCACCTCCTCTTTTTCTCCATGTTTAGCTCAAGTTTCTAGCACCTGAGGACTCTAAGAGCACTTTGAATCCATTCTGTGGACTAAAGGGGAGGGTGTTAGATGAAGGAAGGCAGCCATCACTGATGTGACTTAAGACTGTTGGTTCTCAAAATCAACCTCAACTTCAACCAAGAACATCAGTATCACCAAGGAAACTAGAAATGAAAATCCTTGGACACCAACCCAGACCTACTGAATCAAAAAATCTGAGGGTGGAACCCAGTATGCTTTCAGTTTTAACAAAGTGTCTTAGTGATTCCAGTGCATGTGCACAATGGTTTGGGGACCACTGTTCAAAGCCATCACTCATATTAGTCCATCAAGAGTGATCACTTCTTACTACAATGTCTATACATCATTATGCTGTGAGACCCTCTACAGTTTTCAGCTTTGAGTTGCACTGGGAAGTCCCTCTTTCTGTTACCTTTTTTTTTTTCTTTCTGTTATCTTAATCCTGTATATATCTAAGCACAAAAGATTTTAGCTCTGTAACATGACAGCAATAGGGAAAAAACTGGTATGTGAAAATATATTATTGGCATAGGCACTTAACATTAACTCCTGTTCATCCTCAAGTAACTTCTCTGTAACTAAATATCACATTTAAAATAAAGGGCTTTACATGCATCGAGTAACTTTAACACATGCAAAGAATAAAAGCATTAATAAGCTGAAAGTAGGGCTATTACTATAAACAGTGTTATATGTAACATGTATAGTAGTATATCTTATATGGTGAATATATACTATGTAATAAATAGAACTAAAGTAATATATATCTACAGTACCTAGGTACATGTTAAAGATATGAGTGTATATCATTTATATAATACACACTTAAGTATATTATGTAAAAAGTGTTCTCTTTTAAAAGGCCAGGTAGCCAGCTATGGATATTATGCACTGTTGTGATTAAATTTATATTTCATCTTACCGCAAACAGAAAAAAACAGTGTATAGTTTTCAGAAAGGGTGATTTTGTCTTGTCATTTTCAACAGAAACTTCAATTCCAACATGCTTCATTTGGATTATCAATATGAACATCACAAGGCCAATAATTCCTAATTACTTCTTCTACTCGAAGGTTGAAAAAACTTACTTGAACAGATAAGGATTGATGTTTGAACAGATCTTGCCTGGTAAAAGGCCACACATTCAAGGCTACACTACTTCATGATTTTAACTTTAATAAAAGTGACATGGTCTCCACTCCAGTATATCAACTACTTACTTCTCAGGCACGCTAAAGATAAAAATACAAACCTAGCAAAGTCATCATTTGTATTTTTTGTTTACTTGATTCTTCTTGCCACCTTAGGATCACATTCTTTGTTGGAGGAAGGGGGTTGTATACAAATGTGCACATAATGGAATTGAAGAGGTATATGCAAGAGGCATATATTTACCTGTATGTTGATATTAAGATATCACGTAAATATACAAGATGGATGACTTATTCCATGTCACTAACTATTCTTCAAAGTCTTATTCTGAATTAAAAAAGAAAAGATATCAAATCCTATGATATATTCTAATTCCCTGAATCATTCCTATTATTGAATGATTAGGTCATTTTCAGTTCTTCCATACATAAATAATACAGAAATAGGCATCCCTGCATATAAATCTTTGTCCATACCTTTGATTTTTTTTCCTTAGGATAAATTGCAATTAAACGAATTGGGTCAAAGGAAAGAAATGTTTTTAAGCCTTTGGTACTCAGTACCAAAATGATCTCCAGAATGTTTATATATATATTTTTTTTTCTCCCACAAGGAGTAATGGTCTTACTCTCTCCTGGCATAAAAACACTGAATTTAACTTTGAAAGAGTAGAACAGTTCTCATCCAGGCAATCTTACCTACAGGGGACAATTAAGTGATGCCTTGTGAAATTTTTGGTCATCACAACTGGTAGGATGCTACTATATATCCAGTAGATGGAGGCCTGGAATTTTGCTCAAAACCGTACAATACACCACACATCCCCCACAACTAAATTATCCATCCCAAAATATCAGTAGTGTCAAGGTTGAGAGACCCTGTATAAACACATCCCCTTTAAAATCAGGACCAAAACAAGAGGTTCTCTATCACCAATATCATGCTCTGTGTCCTGGGAGTTCTAATCAATGTATTAAGGATAAAGTATAAATAAGATACATAATTGATGATAAGGAGAAACTAAAACCATCAATATTTCAGAGCACCTAATTGCACATTTAAAAGTAAACAGAATTAATGAAAGAAATAAAGCATGAGTAGGGAACTTCTTTGTGTTCTTTCTACTTCCCCATAAAGAACTGCCAGTGACATATATAACCTGACTATATATATATATAGATAGATATAGATATAGATATAGATATAGTTATAGATATAGATATATAGATATATCACATGTATTTACATATTTACAGAGTCCAATATTAAGCCACTGGCATTGTTCTAGGCACTAGAGATACTACAATAAATTAGAAATATCCCTTAACTCATGAGAGTTTAATTGGAAGTGAGAAGACATATAGACAAGTATGTTTTGTATATATTAAAATCCATGGGGGAAAAAAGCACCCTCCCTGGTGGTGCAACGGGTTAAAGCACAGCACTAAGAAGCTAAAGCCACTTCAGCACGAATTCGATCCCCATCCCAGAGGTGACCACATGGTGTGGCAGACCTCCTGTGACACACCTGCTGCTCCCCTCAGCAGTGTACTTCATGGATCTGCCTGTTCTGCTCCCCACTCTGTCTCTGGTGCATCCTCTCACCGCCCCTGCACCTCTGGCCTGTACCCCAGTTCTCTATGCATAAATAACTAAATCTTTTTTAAATATAAAAAATAAAAATACATGGGAAAAAATAAAGCAGGTCATGGAAGAAAACGCTTCTTGCATGAATAAAAAAGCAAAATCTTATAGATGTTTGTCCTATGAAGATGTTGACTTCAACTTTGGAGGAGTTTGGACTCGGAGGATTTTAAGCAGAGCAATAGCATATTCTGATGCATATTTTCAAAGAATAACCATAATGGGGATCAAAGGTGGAAGCAGGTAACAGAGAAACAAAGAAGTAACCATAGATTAGCCATGGTACCAATCTGTCAAGGCCATTGTAAAGATTTTGGATTTTACTGTGAGGGAGAGGGAAAACCTAGGGGGAGATTTTGAGCAGAGGTGTAACATGATCAAGTTCAAATTTCTGAAGGAATACTCTCTGGTTGTTCTGTGGAGAATACACTGTGTGGGAATGAGAAGCAAATGCAGAAAACAATAGAAGAAAAACACCTTTAATTCTAGCAGAAAAATGCTAACTCCTTCCCCATCCACATTTGCATAGCTCATTCTTTGTGCAGATAGAGAAGTGAAGAAACAGCAATGTTTTTCTTTCTTTGGTCCATAAATATTAATGAAAATGTTTTCCAATAAATTAAATTGGAAATTTTTATGTTTATTTTATCTTAGTTTCATCGGAATACCTGAAAGTTTATATCAGTGAGAAGAGTTACTTGACCCGGGTATTTTAAGGAAGAGTTAAATTTCATAGCCAGCATAGGCTGTCAGACTTAAGATTCTAAAATTTTCCCTAACCATTACTGGGGATGATTTGTTAGCCTTGCTGACTGGAGCAATCTATACTTGAGGCTTTTTAAAGAAGCGAAAACTTGGAAGTGCTCCCAGCTATCTCTGGTTCCTTTTTCATGAATCCTTTTCAACAACATCAGGCTCTGTTCATTAATGTCTGATGCTGATAGGTCACCCAGAAGAAAGGAATTATATTCTCCACTAGACAGGAACCTCGATGTGATTCAAAGGTTCAAAGTTTCAGAAATAAGGCGAGAAGTCAAACCACAAAAGGATTCATCAATTTTGATTCGGAGAAGAAAGGGACCTTTTACCAAACTGAGAATATATTTCTCAGTGATTCTTTTCAAGGAGTTGATATTCTCTTTGACTTAACAGCCAATTCTGAGACATGAAGACCATGTCTATCCATTTATTACATTAACAGTTTTATTTAGTGGTTGTCATCTTTAAGAGAACTGTATTTGGTTGGCAGTGATGGGGGGTAGAAATTTATGGACAGGCAAGTTGTCACAACTTTAGAAACAAGGTTTGGTGGGGATATCTACAGAAGCATAGAGCAGTAAGGGAAAGACAAGACAACACACACACACACACAATACACCTAAGGCAGGGAAATGCTAAGGAATTGCCCTGAGCTTGGGACAAACCCAACCTTGGATGGAGACAGTGAGTCCAAGGAGGAGAGTTAGGAGGCAGCAGGAACCCAGGTAAACACCTGACAGTCAACTTGGAAAGTAGATGGAAAAGCGGGGTTTAAAGGAACATAAGTCATCTAAGTCTCATCCCCACGGATCTCAGAACCTAAATCTGGTTGTCAGCAATACATCTCAAAAGCAGTCATGCCTGAGACACTAGACTCCTCTTTGAAAAGTACAGAAGTTTCTCAGTGACTTTCCATTCAGCCATAGAATTTTTGTGCAAATGAATCGGTGGGTGAAAAGATAAATGTCTTAATTTTAAGCAACCAAAGGTCACTGAAGTTCCTGACTTTCTAGTGGCTTCTTTGACTCATATTACAATGTTTTCTAATTTTCTTTAGAATTTTTGGAGTTACTTAGAGATATTTACAGAAGAATGAAGCAGAGGGTGAGGGAATTCTAACACTACAGGGAAGATGCTAAAGCATTACCTGAAGGAAGAGAAGGGTGTGAGGTGTAGCGGATACTAGAATGAAAATGGAAGGAAGAGGCCCTCCATGGTGGTGCAGCGGGTTAAAGCACAGCACTGAGAATCTAAAGCCGCTTCCGCATGAGTTCGATTCCCGCCTGCCCCGGGGGTGACCACA
>NW_004567105.1:72025611-72078832 GCF_000260355.1 Condylura cristata | reverse complement strand
AGTGATGTTGAACATTTTTTCATATGCTTGTTGGCCATCTGCATTTCCTCTTTGGAGAAGTGTCTTTTTAGCTCTTCTCCCCATTTTTTGATGGGGTTGTTTACTTTATTTTTGTTGAGTTTCATCAGTTCTCTGTATATTCATCCTTCCTTCTTAACTCACAACACTGGTTAAAGCCAGAGGCAAGACACCTGACTGAGAACAACTCCATCAACAGATAACTTCTATAGGTGTCATGGTACTCATCCTGCTCCACATTTTCACATACCTATGAGTCAGTTGAGCTCCAAGCTGCACCCTGAAAAAGCCTTCTACCTTCCGGCCTCACTGTCTTTTTACCATGATTGTCCCAACCTGAAAACAATTGACCATCTTCCTCTTTTGAAAACTTGTCAGCCTTAAGACATGTCTCCAACATGCTCTCTTTCGCCACGGTGACTTTCAGGTGCATGTGGACCTTCCATTGATGGCCCTTTCCTTAGAGCCTAATCTTAAGAAATTGCCTAAGTCTTCAGTAGCTGCTAGGAAGTCATCTAAACTAAGACACATCTTCATTATCTGTGAAATAGGGGTGCCACCTGCCTTGGCTCTCTCAAAAACCTGTGCTGATATCAGTAAGATGTTGGAAACACTACAACTCAACAACTGAGTAGTGTTTTGCAGTTAAGCGAAGGACTATTATAGAAACCCCTGTGCTTTATAACCAAGACCAGATAAGGGCTTTTAAATGTCCTAACTTCTGGACAGATTTATAATGTTCCCCGTTGGTAGAGTGTGTGTGTGTGTGTATGAGTAATAATTAAGCATACCTTAAGTTGTACAGGTGAGTAATGTGGGAGATGACTATTTGAAAGCTTTATCTTTTGAAAAATCAAATTTTAATTTTTTTTTGCATTTTCAGTTTGGTTTATACCTCGGCTCTGCTGTCTTCCTAAGTCTTATTTAGTGCTTAATTTTATCCCACCAGCTAAATTACAGGGTGGGGGTGCTTCAAGCCTTGCACTGAACCAGTACTCAATAATATTTGCTAAACTAAATTCCTTTGTTTGATGCTTCACAGAAATGTGCTTTATACTAGCAGGAAAGCTCCAGAATAGCTGGAAGCATAAATGGCTCTGAGCAATCATCCCTCAGTCACTCACCGGGAAATTATTAAAAGGGAAATGTATGTATAATTTAGAATGTAACACAATGGGAAATATAAACAAATGTTTATGACAGTGCTGGGGAGGGAGATGGAAAAAGAGTCAGGGGAAGGAGTTAATAAAACATAATTGGTAGATGGGCGGGCTGAGAGATAAAGAAGCTCTCCAGAAAATTCAAATTAAAAGAAATCACTGCTAGAATTAAAGTTGAAATGGATCTAAGGTAATATTTTCCTGTCCTCCGTCCAGACTTACCCTTTTATCCACATCCGGTGGAAGAGCAGAGTGAGCACGTGCTTTATATCGTCTCCATGATGGCGCAACACCTGTTTCTCAGTCATTCCTGTCTTCAGTGGATGCCAGTGTTCATTCCTAGAAAAAAGTTAGGACTCCACACTCTTTATGCTTGTGAATTGATTCTGTCGCCGAAATCTGTGGCATTTTGGTTTCCATGGGGACATTTGTAGACATTCTGGGTGTCTTAATTTCTCTAATTTTTTTCTCCTACTTTCAAGTTCCTTTTGCTTTTGGTCCTCCATCATCAGCATTTTAACTGCCCGATATTGCCGTTTTTACTGCCATTTTCTGTGCTGTCCAGCCTTAGCAAAAATGCATTCCCCTGAGGAGGTTACATTGTCCAAAAGCTCGCGCTCAGCAGTTACACGCTTCCTAGAATTACTGTGAAAGGATCAAAGCACTTGTATTTTAAAACACGTAACATAAAACATCATGTGACTATGTTACAACTTTCAAGCAAAGCAGTAGATTTGAAAAAAGTACTGTGTAGCACTTACTTTAGATCTTTATTTGCATATTCTCTTTGTTCTATTTGGGATATAAATTAGTGACGACAGTGGTTATAGAATAACTTCGCCATTAGAAAAGACTACTGGGGCCCTCACAGGTGGCGCAGCGGGTTAAAGCACTGCACTAAGAAGCTTAAGCCACCTCCACATGAGTTCGATCCCCGCCTGCCTCGGAGGAGATCTGTATGAATAAATAAATAAATCTTTAAAAAACAAAAAAAAACGACTGCTGCTTTCTAGTTGTGGGTCTTGGGGAAACCACTTCACCTTCTTAATTCTTTTAAAGATTTATTTATTCATACAGAACTAGGGTACAAGCCAGAGGTGTGGGGGGTGATAGGTTTCACCAGAGATAGACTTGGGTGCAGAACAGGCAGATTGATGAAGTACACTGCTGAGGGGAGCAGTGGGCGTGACAGGAGAGGTCTGCGGTGCCATGCAGATCACCTTCAGGGCAGAGATCAAACTAGCAGTGAAGCGCTGCAGCTAGCTTGCAGTGCTGCGCTTTAACCCACTGCGCCACTAAGGAGGGCCCTCACCTCCTTAATGTTTAACTTCCTCTTCTGTAAAATGAGAATAATGATGACATGACACAAAAAGTCCTCTGAGCCTGGTGCCATCGATTCCCCACCTCCTCCAGCCCCAGTTAATGTTTTCCTTCATTTCCCAAATAAACTTTTTGTACTTGAGTTCTTGTCTTGAGATCTGCTTCTAGTGAGGAGAAAGGCAGACACCTTTGGGGTATGGAGGCATCTGGAAAAGAGTGAGGTGGATATTTAAGTGGGGGAGACATGTGAAGGAGAGACAAATTGGGAGGCTCCTTAGCAGAGAAAATGGCAGCTGTTCTTGTGGTGAATAATATGGGCCATTTGGAATTTCAAGTCTCTTCTCTGTCCCAGATGCCTGTCTAACACCTTTCTTGTGCTTCCCCATAAGATTGTGCTTTCGACTTGTGGCAAGTCACTCCACTTTGGGCTGAGCTTGTTTGGTTGAGTACCCATGCAAGGATAAGCAAAGCTTTTCATCCAAGGCTCCCCAACACTGAGATGACCCCCCAAAATCTGTTCTGACCCACTTGACCCTTGCCCAGCAACATTGTTCAAAAACGGAACACACTGTGGTTCCACCACTTCTGTTAGTCTCATGCTTATACTCTCTCCATTAGTGATTAAAGCTTTGAGAGTTACTTTAATTTTGGCTTGACATTTAAGTTCACCACCTCAACACTTAGAAGCTCAGTTCTCTCCTGTTAACTCTTGACAGACATCAGTGACTTGCATGAAGCAGAAGATCATCATGAAACTTTTTGTGCTTGACAGATGCTGGTCTCTTCTTAGCCAAAGCTGATCCCAGATACCAACTTGAATGAGCTCTAGGTTTCTAGAAAGAAAAACAGATCCCAACCATGAAGGCTGGCAGTGTAGACCAGCATGGTCCTGGCCATCAGTACCTCAAAGCGGAATGCCACAAGAATGCAGAGGAAGCCTAAGGGACCGAGATGGTGACCCAAGTTCAAATAAGAGTCAGGAGTTTTGGGAGACCGCTGCATGTGGACTAGCACAGAGCCAGCAGTGTAAGTCCCTCAGGACCCAGGTGGGCAGTGCAGTACAGGCCGCGCAATGCCGCGGCTCAGCATGCAACAGCTAGGAGGAGAGCCTTGGACCACGCAGGCACTAGCACAGCCACTGGGCAGTGTGTTGCTGAGTGCGGCCACCACCCCAGCTAGGCAAGGTGTGCACATACCATATTGTGCAACAACTGAAATAAAGGTGCCTTTGGGCTGACATATCATTCCAGTTCTGTGTGTGTGTGTGCACACACTAACATGCACAAGACTTGAGTGGCCTAGCAAGCTTGCTGATTCTAAAGGCAGACCCCTTCCAGTCTGAACCCTGCTTTCCAGAAAAGGCAACATTGTTTATAAACATTTAGGCTATAGCTGAGTTTGGACACATTTTCTGGATTTTTTTCTTTTAATATTATCTCTTTAGCTTTTTCTTCAGCACAGAATTACCCATGTCAGCACATAGATTCCATCAAAAGCAAGAACATAATGAAGTCCCTGATAGTTTCACTGTACACAGGTAACTGCCGTTACCATTTTTATGAAATAATTTTTAGAAACTGTTTTTCCCCACAAAATTAGAATTGCAGATAAATAGATATATGTAGACATCCATATATATGGGGGGGGGGAGGTAAGATAGCATTGTAATCTGCAGTATCAGTCAGAGATCCCCAGAAACAGAAGGAATGTTTATATTAAGATAAATTAAGGAAAGTTCAATAAATTGCTATTACAGTAGTTATGGGCAAAAGTTCAGGGGACCCAGAGGAATCATGCAGTCCCCCAAGCCTAATGGAAATTTTAAAAATGAGGTCCCAGATTCCATTCTCCTCTTTCTCTCCATTTTCCTGTCATACTCCCCAGTGATTGAACCCTGGAAGCAAGAGAGCACTGGAGCTTGTATTATAGATGAAGGAAGTGGCAAGCAAATTGTTTTGGCTTGTGGGCCGTATGGTTTCTGTAACAAATACTGAAATCTACAGGCATAGCATAAAAATAGCCACAAATAATATTTAAACAAATTGATGTGACCGAATTTGGCCCACAGACCATAGTTTGCTGACCTCTGATGTGGACTATATGGGTCAACCACCCTGGTCACAGAGCAAGGTAGAAAATGTGGAGAACAGATCTACAGGGTTAATGAAACACTTACCTTCTTGATTTGATGTATTGTAAATATTTCATCATGTTCAGAATCTTTTCTTTGTCGATGTTATAGTCAGATAACAATATTAAAACTAGGTGGAAACTAGTAAAATACAGTTAAGAAAATATTCCAGAAGTATCTAAGCTTATATATACACATATATAAGTAGAAACTTACTAATCCTATTCTTTTTGTTTATTTTACTTATTTATTTGTATCTCATAATGTTACAAATAGTTTTCAGGAGGCTTAAATATGCAATAGAATTGAAATTCAATTTGATATAAATGAATGAACTTGTAGGAATTTACCCTGTAGATATAACCATTTATGTGCACAGGGCTTTACATATTCAATAAGACTCAAATTAAATTAAAAATAAATGAATGAACTTGTAGGAATTTACCCTGTAGATATAAGCTTGTATGTGCACAAAGACATATACAAGGATATTCATTTCAGTTTGCTTTTAATAGTGAAAAAAAGGAAGTGATCCAAATCAATTGGGAGATATTTAAATAAATTAAAAGTCACAAAATGAATATTTTTTCTTCCATTATAAAACAATTCTACAAAAAGTGATGTGGAATGATCTTCATGATGTGGTGTTAAATGAAAAACAAAGTACAGAACATTATAAAGCGTTTGCTACGATTTGTATTATAGAGATGTGCACAGATGTGAATGTGTGTGGTTGTGTGGTAAGTATACACACACACACAAATGTGTATAGTTGATGTGTGGAGGTGAGTGTGCATGGGATGGATGGAGAGGTAGAGTTTATGTGTATTTTCTTTTACTTAAGACATTGTTAATAATTAGAAGGATAAGACATTGGCCATAGCAATTATCCCTAGAAAGAAAAATTATCTAACTAGGGTATAAAGTAGCAAGGGAATGCACTTTTACCTATAAATTCTTTTTTACATTTGAAACTCTGTTTTATCCATGAGTGACACTCAAGATCACTCAATCATCTATATATATTTTAAAATTAGATGAGAAAAGAGCATGAACTGGTGTGTGTGTGTACTTTATGTATTGCAGTAGGTATTTTCTGGCTTCTTTAACACTCATTATCTAGTCTGAGAGACATTGATCATCCAGTCAAGTCCCCCCTACATTGATGATTTCTTGCCAACTGTACCTGGAAAATTAAAAGTATCTGCTATGGCCCTCCCTGGTGGCGCAGCGGGTTAAAGCACAACACTGAGAATCTAAAGCCGCTTCCGCATGAGTTCGATTCCCGCCTGCCCCGGAGGAGATCCACATGGCGTGGCAGACCTCTCCTGACCCGCCCGCTGCTCCCCTCAGCAGTGTACTTCCTTGATCTGCCTGTTCTGCTCCCCACTCTGTCTCTGGTGAGGCCTCTCACCGCCCCTGAGCCTCTGGCCTGTACCCCAGTTCTGTATGCACAAATAAATAAATCTTTAAAAAAAAAAAAAAGTATCTGCTATTCAGAAAGAGCATTAGTAAGCTTCAGGCATGTCAGAGGATGAAAAATAAACCCCACTGAACCAGCAGCTTAGCTTTTAAGTGAAGTTCCTAGAGGTGCATGGTCTGAAGCATGGGGGCCTATTTCCTTTAAAGTAAAATTCCTTTTTAAGAAATAAAAAAAAGATAAAATGCTGTACATTGTACAACCCACCATGAACAAGAAGGCATTGTAACTGTTGTTCCTCTTTGAACTTTGCAGGCAATATATCCCAAATGTTCCATTATCAAATAACAAATAAAATAAAGCTGCCAATTTAATGGAGGCCCAAGCAAGAGAAGCCTATATGATAAGCCCAGACTGTAATGCAAACTGAATTGCCACTTGGACCTCATGGTCTAACAGTTAAAATGGTGCCTGGTTGCTTGGCAAATAGGGATGCTTAATGGAACTTCTAGTAAACCCCAAAAGATGATTAGAGGGAAAATCCATAGAATCTAGAATAAATCAACAATTATTTACTTTGAGACATTATTTGTGGGCTCACTTCTATCCCTTGTCAAGCTTCCCATCATTAACTTCCCATCATTATGTGACCTACCAACCATAAACTTAGGGGTACACAGCAATAATTCATCATTACGTGCAAGTGCTTTATCCAAGATTGGACTAAATCAGGTCCTGAAAGCCCAGCATTGGTTCACACACCATAGCAGTCACTGAGGCTACATCGTCATTTACCCTTCAGTCTATACCCACAACCTCATGGAAGGTTTCTGTGACCATTTGAATAAGGAAGATAAAACTCAGGTCTAGTTTACAGATGATCTGTACAATATGCTGACACAAACCAGAGGGAAAATTACTGACTTGCTCTGAGATGGCTGAAAATTTTGAGGACTCCTTCCCTTAGTTAAGAGATCTGATTATCCACTTTGCCTGGACAGAGTTAGTGAACGAAATAACTCTATCCTTATTCTTGGACAATGACTATTGGTTTTGCTATGTGGTTTAAGAAATAAAAAATAAAACAATCTGAACACTTATGATAAAAGATTTGAGGAAGAGATACCAGCAAGTACTACAGAAGTAGAATTAATAACACGTGTAGAAGAGGTGTCAGCAGGAATAGTGGAAGAACCACCTCTGGTATCTGCATCCCCATAACAGAAATGAGAACACCAGCAAAGCTGCAGCCATCAACTTTTTAAGAACCCTGGAAATTTAAGTCTTGCAGCAAACTAAAAAGTGTTTATTCAAGAAAGTAACTTAAGCTTGGTTCGAACAGCCAGCATTTTAACTTGCCCTCTTCCCATTCCTTCACAGTAGCCTTGAAAAGCACAGTCACAGTGAAAACTAGCAGTGTAGTAGCCTTAGAGAAAGATAAAGGCGTGGAGAGCCCAAAAATTACCAGTCCCCAAAATTGTCATAATTTGACCTGTCTGGCAGTTCCCTGGGCACTCTCAGAGGTAGTCCTTTGTGTGACTTGACCCAGAACTTGCTCAGTATGAACAACATTTTCCTCAGGGGTATTTATCAAAAACAATCAGCAGTAGTTGTTGAATATTACCGTTGCCTGGGGTGGCAATAACAGTTGGGACAAACAACAGCTGACCAAGACATTTAAAAGGAAAAGCAAAATCCATAAAGATCTTTGAAAAGTTCTAACACATTCCTGGGAACTGGAAGACCCTGAATGCACACAGGACATGCAGAGCTGTGAATGGGCCAGAAAAACCCTGAGAAGTCCCGTAAGCTCGTACTTGTAATACCTTGAGGCTCTGCTTAATCAGAAGTGAAGGGAAAGGCAAAGTTGTAGACAGCCCGCTTGAATGTAGGGAAAATGGAGCAGCTCAGGCTCCTTCGGGCCGCCCACCACTAGCCCCTATGGCTGCCACTGCTTTCCTCTCAGGTCTCATTGCCCACATGTGGTATTGTGTTGGTGCAAAAAGCCTTTGTGAGCAGAAGTACAGGGCATGTATGAATACCCAGGATCAAGAGGTGCGATCATGGGGCATGCATACCTACAAGTACAGACGCCCAAGCTGAGAGGTGGAGGGGGGCCAAGAGAGAAGCGTAGAGGGAGCACAGAGGTTGCAGAGGGCTGGGAGGCTCCGGTGCTGCCAGCCTCCCTGCTTCCCTCACACCTGCTTCCCTCTCCTCTGGTCTGCCTCTACCTGGTTCCCTGCTTCACCATTCAAGGTGTAGCAAATCTACTAAGGGCTCCGAGTTCCTTATTCCTTTGCCTGAGTCCACCATGAACCTGCATGCCCCCACCCCCACCCCTTGCACCTGCTTGCTGCATTGAGGTAAACCCCAATATGCATGTAGTGTTCCTCTGCAGAAGCTATGACACACATGGGTTCAAAGCATTGAGGGAGGTATCTGTTATCATGAGTTGATCTCTAAGCTAATAGAGGCCACACATGACAAAGAAGATAAACTTTTTATCAAATTAGTTCAGGAATGTCACTAAGCAAACAAACAGATTCTACAAAAAAGCAAAAACTATAAACCTGGGGGGAAAGGAGAATCTGAGTTCCAGAGAAGCCACCAAATATTTAAAATGTCAACTTTGAACAACAGATATAATTAAAAGACTTTCAGAAAAACAAGAAAATATTGCCCTACACTGGTGGGGGGGGAAACAGTAAGTAGAAAGTGTCCCTGGGGAAGTCTGGTATTGGGTTTACCAGACAAGATTTTAGAGCAGCTTTTTATAATAGGATAAAGGAATGAAAAGGAATCATATAAATACAAACTGAATAATGAGAATGGCATCATTCCAAACTGAGAATAGTAAAAAGATCCAAGTAGAAGTTCTGGAGTTAAAAACTTCAACATCCCTCTGAAGATACAGCTGGAAGATGTTGTTACAATTCAGGAAGCAGGACCTCATCAGGAATCACCTCAGCCAATACCTTTTGCCAGGTGATGTGCCCATTCCCCATTTGCTGCAAACCTTTCAGTTGAGCCATCTTTGTCAGAGAACTGTGCTTGACTAAAGAAAATCATCTGATCAGGAGAGGTCTAGAAGTTGATATGGTTAACCAAGAGAGGAGGTGGGTAGTCATAGGTAACTGATCAGTAAATTGTCAAAAAAAAGAGTCAAGGTCAGGCTAGACTTTGTTCTGAGATTACTGCCTCTCCTGACTCCTTCCCCACTCATCTGCTTCCTCCACTCCCCAGCGGATTATTCCTGAGAAAGATTCCCACAGTAAGTCATATGAATCTATATCTCTATCTCAGGTTCACTTCTAGGGCCCCAACCTAAGATGTCTACTTATAAGTGACCTATTTAAGGGTATCCTTTCCAGAATGGAGAAACAGGTATATCAACACCAACACCACAAGCTGGAGCTAAGTTATATATTCTCTAAGATCGCACAGTCCCATTGGGGATGCCTTTATGCCCCTGCATGTTATTGCTGTATATCAATTAGAAGCTTTGGTGAACTCTCATAGTAGCACCCACAAAATCCATAGAGGCAGAGATTGATTAATTTCTCATTCCATCAAAGTTTAAGTCATCAAGGATCTCAAGACATAGCTAAGGGATTTTGAAAGTAGGTTCTATCCTGTGAGCACAATTGGTAGAAAATACTTATTTATCTAAATGTAAGAATGGACGTCTCTTTTGGTTTCTGAATTTCACCTTTGTAGAATTAAACTACCAAAGGCTGTGGCAAACTCCAGATTATTCTAGAAAGTGTGAATTTGGAGAAAACTCAGTGTAAATCTTTATATCTTAATAATGTGAAAGAATCCCACTTCCTATTATACGCAAATGTTGCATTAAGAGAAGGTAATTATAGGATTAAAACCTTTATAAGTGAACTGTGACAAATAGCCTTTCTTGTGACAAGGAGCATTTTATATAAATTACACAGAGATGTAGGTAGCCATCTTTTTTTTAAAAAAGATTTATTTATTTGTACATACAGAACCGGGGTACAGGCTAGAGACTCAGGGACGGTGAGAGGCTTCACCAGAGACAGAGTGGGGAGCAGAACAGGCAGATCAACGAAGCACACTGCTGAGGGGAGCAGCGGGTGGGTCAGGAGAGGTCTGCCACACCATGTGGTCACCTCTGGGGCAGGCGGGAATCGAACTCATGCGGAAGTGGCTTTAGCTTCTCAGTGCAGTGCTTTAACCCGCTGCGCCACCAGGGAGGGCCAATATTATTTTTTTTTTAATGTGAGAAACTGACCAACAGGAAAGAAATATAGGAAGTTAGGTGATAGAAAGAAGGACAAGAATGAAAAATCTAAAGAAGATACAAAATCGTATCTATATTTTAGTTAGTCAGAGTATAAACTAGAGAAACTTTGTGTAAGTTACCATGGTTGGACACTTAGAAAGGGAAATGAGAGGATGAGCCATTTTGAAAAGATAAAGTACCATTTTGGATCCTGGGAAGTCTCTGAAAAGAGGCACTTTGTATCCAAAGACAAACTTATAAAATGGCCCTCCACCTCCTTGATTTTCTAGAAGGCAGGGAAATTCTACAAAGGGGAGATGTTCTTTCAGTGGTCTGAAGGAAGAGGAATAAAAGAAAAAGAGAAAGAAACCTTATTTTTCAAATTGACGAATCTGGATTTTTGTCTATCCACAATTGCAAAGCCAAAAGAATCCATATATTAAAGTTCCTTATCCTATAGCTAACCATTTTAATATTGAGGTTAAAGTCACAAGCTCTGAGTTTGAATGCCTGAATAAATATACAAGGTCTGCTACTAATCAGTTGTGATCTAACCTCCCCTAACTCAATTTCCTCATCTATAAATGAGACTGTTAATATTAACTCATATTATCATATCATACCTCATATTACCTCAATATTATCTTATTACCCATCTTGTGAGGGGTATTGGGAAGATGAAATGAGTTATAGGCCCTTGGTTATTACTGTTAGTGACTAGGCATCACTGTGATAGAAGATATAACTCCCTCAGGTAGTGTAGGTAGCACAAAAGGCCTAAAGTTCTGTGCTTTGGTTCTAAGCTTGGCACTTAAGGAAGGTAAGACCTTGTTCCTTCATATGGAGTCAGGCAAGGTAAAGAGTCTTCTGTGAGTAATCTTTGAAATTTATCATCGGTCAGTCCATATGTATAAACTGGTTGACTTGTCTTATTTATTGTGTTCATGTAGCCTAATCTCTAATCTGATTAGTTGACTGTCTTATTTTGTTCAAATTTCTTTGGGGGTCACAGACTCCACCCAATTCCTGATCTGCCATTTATAACCATTTTAGTCTAAAGAAATTGGACATTCAATAGCCTTCATTACTTGAAGGCTATTGAATGTCCAAATATTTATGTGGGAGATGCAACTCACATTTTTATGCCCATATAAAGTGCCAACCATGTAGCAAGTACCACACAAAGGACTTCATGAACATAAGTTCATTTATTTCTCATATAAATCTATGATGCTATTAGCTCCCTTTACATTTCAGTGTGTTTTCTAATTATAGACATGAACACATGGTCATTGTAGTAAACTGGCACAGATTCATTTCTGCAGCATTCAAAGGGAAAGGGCTACAAAAGTGTGAGGATACTAATTCCACTTATTTAGCAGGCGAGGTGCTTCGGAAGCCACTAAGAAATAGACTACCATACCCTGATTCTGTGGTTCCTGTTCAACTTCCCCAGAGAATCAGATTGGCCTAGATCCTAGGCTTGGGATCCATTCCAGTGCAATCCTTTATGACCAGAGAGGGAAAGAATTATACAGACACAATCTCAAGAAACACTCAATCTGGGATTATGTGATGGACTGGAACAGGTCTTAGAACAGATATTGTGGATAAGATGGGTGCCACAAAATAGATTGATTACATTAGTACCCATGAAACAAAATAATTAGGTGCTAAGTTCTGTAAGGCTGACTGAATGTGAGTCCAAAAAAGAATGTGACTAGTGTGGTTTGCAATGCAGAAATTTCATTGTGAGGTGGTCTTATGGTTATTGGCTTTTATGACCATAGACAAGATAATGAGAGATCAAGCTATGGAGTATCCTACTGCACAAGCACTTAACATGACTTATGTCAATTTGTTGATAAATGCATTATGCTGTCCTCTTTGAAGTATTATTGCATTAAAGTACAGATTCCACAAAGGTAGTAACTTTGGTTTCAGGATGATTAGTACTCCAGCTTTAGGAGTACTAATTTTTAGGAATTCCTTTGCAGGAGTATTAGTTTTCTATTGCTGGCATAATAATTTACCACAAGCTTAGTAACTTAAAGTACACAAATTTCCTCACAGGTCTGTGAATCAGAAAGTCGGTTAGATTCAGTTGACTCCTCTACTCTAGGTCTCATAAGCCAAAACGAAGATATTATCCAGTCTGGATAATATTATTAAGAGTCTCTCAAGGAGAATCTTCTTTCGGGCTGTTGGCTGAATTCAGGTATTTGCAGCTATTAGGCTGAAGTCCACATTTTCTTGCTGGGTTTCAGCTGGCAGCCTCTGTCTGTTCAAGGGCCACCTGCAATCTTTGACATTGTTGAGCTTATCTTCAGCTAGCAATGGCATATTCATTCCTCAAGTTTCAAATGCTCTGATTTTCTTACTGTAGCTCATCTAACTCCAGCCAAAGTAAGTTCAGCTTTTAAGGATTCATGTGATTCAGTTGAACCTAGCCAATAATCAGGGTTATCCCTCTGTTTTTAAAGTCTATAGCATTGCTGCAGCTTCAAAATCCTTTGGTCATGTAATATACTCACAAGATCCAGAGACTAAGACCTGGACATTCTGGAACTCATTAAGCCCATTGCTATTCTTTGAGTCCTTTGACTTACATACAAATTTCAGAATTAGCATCAATTTTCAAAAAAATGTTTCCAGTGTATTTTTACACACAAAAAAATGTAGATATTTAATGTATACATTTTTATTAGAATTCATTCAACTTACAGATTAATTTAGTGAGTATTGTCTTCATAGCTATATAAACTTTTTTATCCATGAACATAGTATATCCTTCTACTGCTTTAGGTCATTTTTTCTTCTCTCTCTGCAGTACCTGTAAAAATCTTTCACATCTTCATTAGATTTACTAAACGGTATTTGATAATTTTGGTGCTTTTATAAATGGCACCTTTTTCATTTTATAGCATTTTGCTAGTAAGTCACCTTGTATTAGGCATCTGGTACCTTGTATTAGGCCCCAGTATCAGCACCTTGTATCAGTTAGCACAGTGCCTGACAAGTACTAGACAGTAGATAAGTGATAATTGCCTTTTATCTGGATTTTTTCTAACATCCTTGACATTTGGTAACTTTCCTTACACTTTTTGTGTACACCTGTGTATAAATCTTGCTTCCCTTCTAAACTGTGAGGATTGTAGAATATATGATTAATCATTCTACACCCAGTTCCTAGCAATGTTTGATACCCTATCTATTAAAATACACTATGTACCATAAAGTAATGATATGGAATATCTACATTCATCATAAAGTATGCTCTCTACTTTAACTTCCTGCTACTCAATTCTCATAGAAAGTTGTATTGCACAAACTATTGATGAAGGAATCTATGAAACATAAGTGGCTTTATAGTCTTCTAGTGTCTGAAGCCTAGACCATAGATCCTATAAATTACAGTTTATGCCAGAAAGCTTTATTCCCAGTCCACAAGCTTTGTACTCCTCAAGACAACTTGTTTTCTTTATTGTGTTTGACATTGTGGATCACTGGCTTGCATTAAAAAACATAAAAGAAAACAGTGCTATGAAATTTAGTTTGTGTTGACTTGTGTAATAATATTGAAGACACAGTTCATAGATATCTCTTTAATAAAGAGCCACAGGAAAAATTCTCTCCACCCTCAAAACTATTAATAACTGCATTTCCTCAGCAAATATAATTCATGTATCTGACTAGATTTTCCCTTTTGTTTTGGCTTCTAGGATTATCACTGTTAATTAATGGTCAAACTTCTAGCAAACCATATAGGATAGGAAGTACATTTTTGATTTAAGTATTGAACTTACTCTTAGACAACAAACTGAAAAGTTAGAGAATTCCCTTATGTTGGAAACTAAAGAGACTGATGCTACATTTGTTTCATTCATGGTGAAACATACAGTATATATATATTGTATATTAAATGGATGAATGTTATGTAGCATAACAATGTAATCTAAAAATAATGTACATCCGTTCAATAATAAAGGTGAAAGTAAAAAAGCAAATTATATTGTTTATAAATATCAATTAATTAAGTATGAGAAATTTAACATGACATTTCCCTTAACACTGAATTTTTAGATTGCTATTTTTGTTATTTGTATGTCTAGTAACAGAATAAGATAGAATTTTCTGTATTGATAAAGGATGATACTCCCTGCCAAGTGAATACAAATATGTCCTGTAAAATCACATTTTTGTTTTTGCCAAACAAAATCGTATGAATATTTGTATATTTTCCCTATGTTAACTGTTGTAGGTACCAAGGGAAAACTAGAAGTTCCGAGAGCTAGGCGACTTTCTACACTGTAGACTTGGGACTTCACACTAATGTGGCAATAATACAATGAAACTTGGCATAAAATTGGACTTTTATTTTCCTATGCTGCCAGCAACAGTTTATGTTGGTAAACCTGTGGATAATCAGTTTATCATTTCTTACCTGAAGCCATAATGATGTTCATAATCTTTGTTAATTATCCCACACCTCAGTATTTACCTTAAGGAAATTACTCCAACAAAAAATAAAGGTCTAGATCAAAAAAAAATCATCATTATAATAATGCATACACCTTAGAGTCCTAATCATGTAGAGTAAAATATTGAAATATCTTCCTTTTCATAATATTTCTGTCACTTGGCTGAATGATATTTGAAGCAGATCCTATAGTCTCTTCAATCACTTTAAAATATTAAAAATAAATAACACTCATTTGAGGGAATTAAAATGTTTAATAAAATCTCAATCAAGACTTCAATCTGATTTAATTTAAAACTCCCCGTCTCATCTGAGCTTAGAAACCTACAGTGAAGACTGAGAGATAATGGAGATGGGTGTAGGGAGACAGAATTTTCTATTTTTGATTTCCTTCTCCAGTTCCCTGGCTGGGGTGGAAGCCGAGGAAAAGGGGAGAAAGAAAGGGTCAAAACCTTACTTGACTGTAAATATGGGGTCAAGCCACTCTGTGTGAGGTTCTCTTTAATCCCTTTGTGGGAAAACTCCATACTGAGGGTCCTCCCTCTACATTATTCTAGTTAAGCACAGACCCCTACTTTTGGGTTTCCACTTTGCCATAGACAGACCTCTTGGGCTTACTACTAGAAAGTCTACACAAGTACCTCCATGTTCTTATCACATCTAAAAGCATTCCTTGCACCTGCTGCCTTTATTTATGCTCTCTGATCTCAGGGGATGCTGTAACTAGCCTCTCGCCTTTAAAATTTTCTACATGTAGACCAGAATAGGACATAACTCTTGGAGTTCTATTAAGATTCCCTCACTTGACTAAAGAGTTAGGAGGGGTGCAAGAAGCATAGCATTGCTTCAGCTCTCCCCAGAACCTTACTAGTAATATCCCTGATTTCTCCAGCCTTCTCGTTTATGTAGAAGAGGTGAGTGAGAATTAGTTTTTTGGATCTCCCTTTAGGGGGCACCATGTGGGTGATCTGACACTTCTCTTTAGGTTCACAGAAACTTACTCTTTCATGCCAGCAGGTGTGAAACCGAAAGGCTCTCTGTGACACCACTTCATTCATTTATTCAGAACTTTTTTTAAAAAATGAAAATTTATTTCAGAAAATCTCAAGCAACTTTCATATTTTCTCAAAGTTATAATAGAAAACCTCCTTATTAACAAAAAAAAAACCTCTAAAGTTTTAAATACTTGTGACTGTTTATGCAAAATACCTATTATAACTTATGCTGTGGGGGACTGGTTAATCAAATCAAAATACAAATCTGCTACTACTTAGAGAGTACAATAAAATGGAAATAATTCATTCATAAGATTCTAATTTATAAAACAATTCCACTACTAACAAAATACTGCCCTACATTTGAACAAATGTATAATCACTTAAACAACAGCTGTTCAAGTAAAAAAGAATTCAAAATGTCTCTAGATGAGTGACAGAATTATTATTAAGCTATTTGCCCTGATTCAGACCTCCAAGGGCTCTCTGGAAGCTTGACTCAAACTAAGAAACTCTTGCTTGGCAGTAAAAATGAAATCCAGCTCTTAAGCAAGAGTCACAAGGAAGCCCTTCGAGGAGTAGATATTCCTATGAACTAATGGGAAGTAAAAAGAACTTCCATCAAACATGTGGATCCTTGGGAACTGTTCTAACCAGGGGATGCCCATGGTTTCTTGAAGGAGGAGAGACGAGATCCTCCTCTCATAAAACACCTGTGGATTCATTCCCTACCTGGGACCTTCGACTGGATGATGTGGATGAAATAAAGCCCACCCAAGCTCACTTTCAGGGAGTAAAATGAATCAGAAGCAACTAAATTACCAATAGCTTCTCCAGGATACATCCTACCAGAACCCACTTGTTAAAACATAGACCAATTGTTCCCTGAAAAGAACTCCCATTAAACATTTCAACCTTATTAGTGAGGGAAAATGATCAATGTCTAAAGCAGAACGGCAAACTCTGTCTTGCATAACTGGAGGAAGCACTGGACCAAGAAATGGAAAGTGTACCTAGGCGCTATAAGTAGACACAGTAGTGTCTGATGGACAGTATATCATCCTGGGCTCTAAATCCCGTGCACATGACACATCTGCTGCGTGGGGACACAGGCACCTTTGAGCCCTGAATCCCTAAACCATCCCGCTGGACATGTCTTCTGACTTAACTGCTGTAATGATCCCAAAGAGTTCAGTTTCTCCTCTGCCAAATGCTCTTTGTGGTTCGTGCAGGCCTTGAAGATGCTTTTCCAGACTCTCAAATTGAACAGATTTTTTAGTTGATTTTGGCTTCCCATGTGCATTTTCTTCTCCCAAGTCGCAAAGGCTTCTTCTTTGGCCAGCGTAAGCTGTCATCTGTAGTTCAAGAGCTCTTCTCACAAGCAAAGCTTTTGCTGGATTTTCAAAGGACAAATAAGCCCTTGCATTTCTTCTGGAGCTTTGGCTTGGTTTTTGTTTGTTTGTTTGTTTGTTTTATTTTCTTTGGCACCCAGCACTTCATGGCATGGCTCAAGCTTTTATCTCTTTGGAAATTTTCCCTTCAGTGTTTAAATCATTTTTCTCTTACAGGGTAATTTCCTTGTCACGTCTTGATGCAGCTGAACCTTTAAGTTTATGCTGATGCGTCCAGACCCCGCTTAATCTTTGCATTTTCTGATTCAGTAATGCATTTTCAGTCCTCTTTTTGTTTGCAAAGTTGTGATATAAGATGCTAGAATTTGTTTAATCATCTCCAGCTAGTTAAGTATGTATTTGGTTTTAAGAGTTTATAAAAAATCATTTAATTTGGTGGCATAATTTTCCTGAAATTCATATTGACTGGACATCGAGTTTGTGCCCAAAGAGCCAAAATTGCCATCTTTAGCAGCCACTTAGTGAACACTTTAAAGCAGTGGTTTAAAGTGTACAGTACATGAGCCCCTAGGGCCCCAAAACTTTAAGGCATTTTTGAGGTAAAATGTTTTCATACTAATACTGAGACATTATTTCCCTTTCACAGTTAACATTTACACAAGTGGTACAAAAACAGTAACAGGTAAAACTGATGACACTTGAATATGAACCAAGACAGAGGAGGCACCAAACAGTGCCCATGGTCACGGTATTCCTCATCACCCTGCAATCGCAGTTAAAATTCTAAAAAGACCAGCTCCACTTAGCAGTATTCTTGATGAAGCAGAAAAAAGCTCACTAATTTGACTTTTTGATAGACGTCGTTCTGATATGTAAAACAACAAAGTGGGAAGTGGACATAAAATATTTATACTTTACAGAGAGATATGACGATTTTCTAGAGGGAAAGCCCTTGTGCAGTTGATTGAGTTGCAAGCTGAGCTAGCCACTTTGCCCACAGAATACCATATTCACTTGGAAGAAAAACTGATAAACCATAGAGTTAGGTATTTGGCAGATATTTTCATGAAAATAAATGAAGTAAGACAGTTACTTCAAAGAAAACAACTGACAGTAATTTTTTGCCAATGATAGGATTCAAGTTTTCAAGTGAATTTTCAAGTGAATATTAGAATTTTATTTCAGTCACCATGAATTTGGTAGTATCCAATACTTTTTGGTTGTCAGCGGTGGTACTAACACATAGTTTTTGATATTTTATATTGAAATATGTAAATATTTGGAAAATTTGAATAACTCAGTGAATCAATATTTTTCAAATGACCAAAAGCATATTTAGGAAAAGATCTGTATACAATATGTAAGAGGCACCAATGCATTTTAATGGTAAGAGTATAAAAATGTCATTGATATGATGTGAGATCCCATACTGCAACTGCCCTTTAATAAACAATTGTCAAATTTTAGTATAATAGCAAAAGAATACGCAGAATTATCCTAAAAGGCTGTTAAGTTCCACCTTCCTTTTCCAGCTACATTTTTGTGTAAGACAAAATTTTCTTCATATACTTAAATTACTACACTATATTGAATCCAGAAGCAGACATAAGAATCCACTTAGTTTTTTACTCAGTCAGACCACTATAAAAAATAGAAATCCACCAAAAAAAGTGCTAGTCTTCTCACTAATGTTTGAAGAAAATTTGAGTTTTTCATTAAAATATATTATTTGTTTTTAAAATGAAAGTGGCTTGTAATAATAAATGATAGTATTGTACAATAGTGTAGAAATATTTTCCTTATGTTTTCTCCATTTTAATTACAGATGTAATAAATATCCATGGATATAATCTCAAAGAATAAAAGTCCTTTGGGGTTCTCAATAATTCTAAGAATGTGAAGGAGTCCTAACACCAAAAAAACTTGAAAATTGTTGCTTTCTGTATGTTTATTGAGTGTATCACTCTTTCCAGCCTTAGCCTGTTATGAAAGTGGTAGCATGCCTTCCTGAGAATGGGCCTGCTCATCCACACCTTTCCTTACTTTTGTCATTAGTCATTCCTCATACTTTCACAGAAATTTCAGCATGTTTTGGCCTCAGCCACTGGGATGAAATAGCTTCTGATTTATCTTGTAACAACTGAGCATTCTTGGGTTTTGAATCCTCATCCACTCTCCTCCTGGATTTTTAGGTTTCTCTTCCCTCCATTCATCTATTGACAAGTCTATTTTAACCTCAGTAAGGAATCTTTTAAGTTTTTTAGTATATGCCTCTAGGCTCAACATTTCTGATAACTTGGTCTCAAGGTTGGCTCCTTCAAAAAGACTCCAGTGTTTCAAAATCTTGCTTAATATTCCTGAGCTAAAATTTTTTTACTGTTTCTGTATCTAGGACAGAAAAAGTTATGCCAAATTCTTTCTTCCTGTATTTAAGAGTTGACTTTGGTCTACCAGAAAATCCACACCACCATCTCCCCAGTAGTGGGCAATACCAACAAGGAGTGGACAGGAATCATACTTTCAAGCAGGACTCTCAGCCATGCACAGTATTTTCAGGGTAGCCTGAGGTAAAACTTTGTAGGCACAGAACAGCCGTAGGTGGTCAGAGCCCTACTGACCACAATAGACTACACAGGTCTCCACTCAGAACACAAACCAGAGCCTGAAACAAAAACAGACTGGGAAGGAAAAAGGCAAAGAGTAAAGTAGGAGGCTTTTCATGACTGCCAGGACAGACTCTGTCTAACAGCTAGGAGGGCAGTGTATTCACATCTTTCCATTTATATGATCCCTTCCAACATCGCCAGCAAACAGGGAGCTCGCCATTGAAGGGTTCTTCTGCTCATATCATGGGCCAGAGTTCTTTCTATTCCCATAACCCTGGAGAGATGTCCAATCTGCAAAAGCCCCAGAGATTGGTCAGTTGGGAGTGCCCACATATACATATACATGTATGAGTTGGGAATGTAGAGCCTGGGAGGAGACTTCCCCACACCCTTATGAGTTCTTCTTGGGCTGGTTGAGCAATCAAATTAATATCAGACAGATTAGTAGGAGAAAATAAGAGATTCAATTACAAACACATGGAGAATCTACATGGACATCGATTCTGAAGCCATTGGGGCGTGATAAGAGTCTTGATCCTGACCTAAGAAATGGGATGGGGGCCTAGAGTGTCAAGGATTGATGAGGGAAGCTCATGTGACAAAGAAAGGTGACTCTTGTGATGAAGATACTCTGGAATACAGATGCTCTGTAATATTTGCCATGTTATATAAATAGGTTTCTCCCATAGAAAGGGTATTTCTAATAAAAAATCCTAATTCTGAGTAATACCCCCAATTTGTATTCTTCTGAGGAGTTTAGGGAGTAGTAAAAATTTCTTATGAGTCTGCAGTTCCTCAGTTGACCTCAGGCCAATATAATGCACAGGCCTACATGACACAACTCAGGAAACCTGTTTAAATACCATGAGGAGACTAATCCTTCAGTAACACGAGAATTTTCAGTGACTTTTAAGATGGCTGATGAGTCTATTTCTCCCTTTAGTTCTATCAATTTTGCTTCAAGTATATTGGTGTTCTGTCATTAGAAGTATACACATTTGGGGTCCTTACATCTTATGGAAGAATTGACCTTTTCATTATCATTATGAAGTATCCCTTTTTAATCTCCTGTTTTGAAGGTTATTTTTCTGATGTCATGAAAACCAGACCAGCTTTCTTATGCTCAGTGGTTCCATAGTTTAACCTTTGCCCCCTGTCATTTTAAGTAAAGCATATAATTGGATCTTGCTTTTTATATAATCTGAGATTCTTTCCCTTTTATATGGAATGTTTAGTCCTTTGGCATTCGTTCTCATTATTTAGATGTCCTTACATGTTCAGATTCAAGGTACTCGCTTCCTAGATGTTTCTATTTATTTTGTCTCTTCTTTTTATTTCATCTTAGTTCCCTACTTTATTTTAGATTAATTGAGTTTTGTTGGTAGTTCTTCAGTACTCCAATAATCATTCCTAGTTTTTAAGTATACTGTCATTTTTAATGACCTAAAAATTAAAATTTTTATCACAGTAAAATAATGTTAAAATAGGCCCTCCCTGGTGGCGCAGCGGGTTAAAGCACCGCACTAAGAAGCTAAAGCCACTTCTGCATGAGTTCGATTCCCGCCTACCCCGGAGGTGACCACATGGCGCGGCAGACCTCTCCTGACCCGCCCGCTGCTCCCCTCAGCAGTGTACTTCGTGGATCTGCCTGTTCTGCTCCCCACTCTGTCTCTGGTGAAGCCTCTCACCCTCCGCATCTCTGGCCTGTACCCCAGTTCTGTATGAATAAATAAATCTTTAAAAAAAAAAAAAAAAAAAAAAAAATAATGTTAAAATACCTTATGAATAATTTAGGGCACTAACAGCAATCCAGTTGTAGCCAGCCCTTCCTCGCCTTTCTGCTCCTGCTGTCACATAAGTTGCTTTCACATATGTTATAACCCCACAACACATTTTTATTGCCTTGTTTTCAGTAACCTATAACTTTTCAAGGTTGTGTGTGTCTAGAAAATTATATATTACATGCATCATTTTCAGTGAAAAATCTCCCATTAATAATAATATATTTTACTCTTCAGGCTAATTTTACAAGTTTCTCTTTTTCTTTGCTTTTCAGAAGTGAACTGTTTGTGGTTTATTTTCAGCTTATTCTGCTTGAGAGTCGTTAAGCTTCTCAGACCTGTTGTTGTTATATTTCATAAGGTCGGGGAAATGTGTGGCCATTTTCTCTGTAAAGACTTCTTCTGTCACAGTCTCCCTTACCTCTCTCTAGGACTCCTACTATACTTATGTTAGGTCATTTGATATTATCCCTAAGGTTTAGCTGTTCTGTTGGCTTTCATTCTATTTCCCTTTTTGTGTTCAGTTTGTTTCCATGTTTGCTGATCCTTTCTTTTTGCTAGGGGTATCAACTGAATTAATAAAATCAATTCTGATAGTTTTTTTCAGTTCAAGCATTTCCATTTGAACATTTTCCTTTCCTTTTTCTCTTTTGGATGAAATTCTACATTTGTTTAGACATATTCTTTATCTTTTCCATTCGATTCTTTAACATATTTATAATGGCTATTTAAAATTTGATGTTTGTTAACTCCAATTGCTGTTCCAGTTTCTATCCTCTTGACTTTTTCTCTGGTTTATAGGTTACATTTTCCTACTTTGTCTAATTAAAAGGAAATAGTTTAAAAGACAGCAAGAGGCAAAAAAATAAAAAAGCAAAAGGACAGGGTGAGGAGCAAAAAGTAAATCTTTTGAACTGTCATGGTTGTAAAAAGAAGGCTAAAATGAGAAGGTTAGAACAGAGGACTAAAGTCAGATAAACCTAGACATGGAGCTATCCAGTGCTGCCCACAGCGCCTCATGAGTTGACAGGAATGCTGTCAGGCAACTGAGAGTAAGCCATCCTTATTTCCATCACTATTGTTATGGATTGGAACTGGTTACCGAGGGAAGGTGTGGAATTTTGCACCCCAGAGGCAATCTTACCTGTCTAAAACTCTTCAGGTGCTCCAGCCTGGAGACAGGGGATGTTCTAAGTGACCCTCCCCCTGTACCCCCGCCACAAGATCCTTTTACACCCTATGATTTTGTGATTCTTTTGTAGATAATGTTAAGAAAGTCTTATTGCCCAAATTTTTTCTATTCCTTTTCTTTGTACTTTGTTTATATATTTTTCAGGCGGAAAAGGTGAGCCTCTTCCTGCCAGCAGTCAGTTCGTTTCTCTCCCTGACATGAGGCTGAAGTTTTAGTATTGCAGATATCACTGGGGACTATTTCTCAGCTGCAGTCAATTATTTCTTCTTTTGCTGCCAGGTGTCACTGTGCCTGGAGAGAATTCACTTAGCGAGGAAGGGGTGAAGGCGGTGGTTGCAGAGGAAAGAAAGTGCATGCCAAAGAAGCAGGGTGAGTGGGCAGGAAGTGGGTGGTGGGAGGGGATTTACAGAAAGCAACACAACAAGTATTTGAGATTAAAAATAAAAGGTCTGTGTGTGTGTGTGTGTGTGTGTGTGTGTGTTTGAGGTTAAAGTGCTTTGGGATACAAAATTCTGTACCAAATCAACCAAAGCTATTATTTGACCATAGCAACTAAAAACAGTCATTCATCATAAATGATGTAGCACCAAATACTTCAAAAGAGATCACCCCCAACTGCCAGAAAAGGGGGAAAGTATAAAGTAACATTTACATACATCTATTCAGAATGGAAAATTAGTGAGCTGAAAAATGATCAAATAAAGTTGTCTTTTGCCCCTGAATTTCTCCTCTCTAATTTGTTGGTGACTGCTTCTGGGCATTCTCTTTGAGGACTGCCTTGGCCTTCCTTTGGAATGTGATTTTCACCTGGAGAGTGACTAGGGCAAGAATTATTGAAAGCCCTGTTACTGACCAGCATTAACAATTCATGGAACTCATCTCCAGTTCCACCTAAGGCGTTTGGAAGGACACCTGACGTGCAGCAAGGGCTTGTTCAAAGCGTCCCCTAATCTGCTTTGAAATGCACAGTGGATTGGGGCCAACTCTAGGTCAACACCCCTCCTCATTTAGGGAACAGCCGGGTGGCTCTTCTCTGAAAGAAAGTGAAAAGCCAGCTGACTGCAAACCCTCCGCAGCAGAGTCTAGCCGGTAGCTGAAGGGTCTTTTGAAATGCAAAAATCACTGGAGCTCAGAGGTTGGAAACTTGTTTTCTATTCAGGGCCACTGGCTCACAAAGGGGAGAAATATAATCACCAAAAAGTAATTTAGGTTGAGTGGTTTACAAAGTGAGATGGATCAAAGGTTAAACTCACACAATTTAAATGCTGAAAATAGGGAATTTTAAACATTATTCATTAAGTATAAGCAATCTAGGAGAATGTATTTCAATTTCAGACCAGGAGCAAGTAAGGAGGTCTTTTATCCCTTCCTCTCCACTAACTTTCTGCAGTCCTACCCCTTTGCCACACTGCTGGCTTCTGGAGTTTCATTCCTTCCAGATGTCCTAAAGCCTCCCGACTCCCAGCTTGCTTTCTCAGGGTTTGTCTCAGAGACCTCCTGTTCCCCAGCATGCCACCTATCTGGACAGCCTCACCCCACTGCTCCTAGATCCTCACCATCTCCAAGCAGAGATTACACATTTCATCTCCATCCGGGTATTTCTTCTGAGCGCCAGACCCATAAGTCTAGCAGCCACCAACAGAATCCCTTGATGTCTCAACCACTTCCAAATGAATGTGCCCCCCAAACTGACCTCCACACCATTTCCTCCAACCCCATTTTTCCTTCCATGTCTTTTTCTCAGTGAATACAAATTCACTCCATTTCAAAATTTGCAATAATAGGCATCAGGCTTGGAAATTTCCTCTCCCTCGTCCCATATCTAATTCATCTCCAAACCCTAAATCTCTCTCCTCTTTATCCCAGATTTCAAGCTGTCAAATCTCCATGTGTAAAATAACCTGTTTCTGGGTGTCGTCTCGGCCTCCCAGGATCATCCTACAGGGAAAACCAAGGTACTCTGACCCTTCCAGGGTAAGACCAGCATCCTGAATACAACCCATACAACATGATGAACCTGCCTTTACACAGTTCTGCAACCTTACTTCTGTGGAGCTTCCTGCCCCCCAGAAAGACCTCCTTACTTGCTCCTGGTCTTCCTCCACCCTGAAAACCACACAGGGCTCCCATTTCCCAGTGCTCTCCCCATCAGCACCTTCAGAAGTGCTGTTTTTTCCTGGCTGTACCTGCTTCCTCCCCACAAATCTGCCTGGCTAATTTCTTTTCATCCTTCCAGTCAGCAAAATTACTACTTGCTCAGAGAAATCTACCTGCATTTCCAAGGCCAGTTTCACAGTCTCCTTGACTTTTTATTTTTGTAGAATTTATCACACTTTCTAATTAAATGTCTATAGAGTTTGCTGTTATCAGTCTTTTGCCTGGCTGATAACAGCCACCCACACCCAAATCCCCACTATGCCCTGTACATAGGATACTCAATGAAGCTATTCTGAATGAATGGATAATAGAATGAGTAATTCTAATAGAAATTGAATGAAGGAATGAGTAATAAAAATAGAGATAAAAATCACAAAAGAGAGGAAGATCTTCTGTAGTGACTCATAGTTTGTGTATTTCTGAATTTATTTGGATATTCTCTCTTATAATGACCAACTAAACCTGAATGACTTTTTCACATTAACTGATGCCAAACCAGTTAATGGTTTATCTATAAATAAAGTTTTCATCTTTAGGAAATAGTGTCATTTTTTTCAACCAAATTATGTCATCCAAAATATTTCATTGTCTTTCCTGGCTTCCGCTGAAAATACTATACTTCTGTGGCTTTTTTCAAGTTGTTAACAAGTGGTCTCCTTATGCTAATATCACAAACCCCTCATAACCCCTAAGGGCCTCATTCCCAGTATAAAAAGCACAATTAGTCACGTTATCCAGGAGCCATTTCTCCCAACCCTTACTCTTTGTCTTTCCATCATAAAGGTTCAGAAAAACCAGAAACCCAATTTGTCAGTGTCCCTTGCAGCTCATGGTGGGTAGTGAGAGAGGCAAAGGAGGGCTTCAAAGAGGAAGGAATGTGAAGAGATATTTTGTTCCCTCACCCCCAAAACAGTCAACCTTACATGTACTCTCTTAACACTGAATAGTCTATCCTATCTTTCAAAGTGATTGTGATGCCTGGAGTTCTTTTGACCATGAAGTGACAAGCGTGAAGGCTGAGACACCTAGATTAAGATGAAGGTGCTTCCTTCTGAACATATCTATTGTGGTTATCGCCAGAGTTCTTGTTATGAGAAATAGCTGTGTCTTTCTTATGCCACTACTAGCTGAGTTTTCTGTGATCTATCATCAAACATATCTTTAATGATACATTTAGTTAGAATGAGCCATTAACCAACACTCTAAATACAGATAGTTGATCAATTAGACACAATTCTAGCCATAGTAAATTTCAACACTCATTTTTCTTTTTATCCACAAAAATATTCTATTGACAAAACAATATATTTCAAATTTCTTGCTCAAGTCATAATGTACTGAGGCTATATTTCCTTCCTTTGATAGTTTGTGGGTTTACCCTGTAAGCATTTCTCTTGGCCTGAAGAGAATATAGATATAGACATACAGTGCTCAGATCCTATTTCTGTGAGATTTGATCTGGATTAACAGTAAGCCTCTTAAGACCTTGTTTTCTCTTAGTTTCATCCTCTTTTTCATAATTATTTTTAAGTGCATAGGTACCTTTTTCTTTTGAACACATAAAAATGAAAAGCACCAAAAAACAAAGAATAAGTTCTCCCTACTGCCCATTCAAACTCTTTGATGGTTCTTTATCCTGGGAAAAAAAAAAAAAAACTTCAGAGGATCTCTCCAGTAAATAGAATAGTCACAGTGTCCTCTAGAAATAGTTGGACTTTTATGTCATAAATCCAAGATAACAGTCATTTCTAATCTCACAGTCCAGTCACTGCAGTCTAGACTAGTAGCATAGCAGTGCCATAATGGCGGCAACCTGTCTCCTCTTTTCTTACTCTTGCATCTCTGAATAGCACATCTGACTATATTGCCATCATAAAGGCATGGACCAACTCTCTTTCCGGTGCAGCCAGCATCATGAACA
Source organism: Condylura cristata (assembly GCF_000260355.1). Classification (NCBI taxonomy): domain Eukaryota; kingdom Metazoa; phylum Chordata; class Mammalia; order Eulipotyphla; family Talpidae; genus Condylura; species Condylura cristata. The sequence continues at coordinate 72,052,044 of NW_004567105.1, read as the reverse complement.
GAACGGCTTGTCCCAAAAGGCAGGATACCAATGCCTGGTTCACTGGGTGGAGGATGTAGGGCCTCAGAGGATCCTATCACACATGTCTCTCCTTTTGTACTTCATACATGTGACCAATTACTTACTTACAGTCTGTCTTTGCTCTTCAGTTTTATAAGAAGCAATATGTTTTCTTAATAATTAATTACAGCAGGGCTTTTCATACTTTAATGTGTAGATGAGTCACCTGGGTATCCCAAGGAAGCACAGATTCTGATTCAGTAGGTCTGGGGCCTGGTCTGAGATTCTGCATTTCAACAAGCTCTCAAGTGAGAGTGCGTCTTCTGGGCCACAGCCCACATTTTGCAAAGCAGGTACTTGTAGCATCAAAGGAAAAAGAATAGAGAGCTATTTCAGAAGACCTTCTGAATTTAGCTAAGGAAGAGCTGGAAGGGATTATGCTCAGTGAAATGAGCCAGAAGGAAAAAGAAAAATATCGGATGGTTTCACTTGTAGGAGGAATATAGAAGACCCAATTGAGGGATCAGGAGAATATAATAATAATAACTAATAAACAATATTAAGAGGCAACTGTAAATCAGGGAGAGACATTCTGCAGGGAAGGGGTCAAAACAGGGGCAGGAAGAACTCAAGGTGGTGATGGTGCACAGGTGAATTGGCTGTGTTAATTTTGCAGAGACTACATCTGAGAGGAGAAACCATACATTGTACAAAAATAAATAAGATGTAAAAAATAAATAAATAAGTCATTAGAACCTGGGAATTATTCAGTTAAGCATTCAACCCCAAGTAGAATGATTTTTCTTTTCATTACCTGTATAGATAATGGATGCCAGCTAAACATTGCAGTAATCATTTCACATATATGTAAGTCAAGACATTATGCTGTGCACCTTAAACTTATACAATTGGTAATGTATGTCAACTATATCTCAGGGAAAAAAACTGATTTTTTAAATTTTTAAAATGAAAAAAAAAATGCCCATTAACTGACAACATGGACAAATTGAAACTAAGAAGGGGACAGGACACTCAGTCCCCCTCACTCATTGGTCCTCACTTGTCCCCAGGCCAGGACACCCTCACAGTCCAGCCATTTGCCCTGGGACCAATCGTGGTTGATGACAGCCTTTCCCTCATGCATGCATTCACTTAACATTTATTTACTAGGCAATGAACCTACACCAAAAGTCAACTCAAGCCTTGAAGCATCATCTGAACAAGCAGAGGGGCATCAACATGGTGCCATACTCTACGCTTCTGCTTCTGATAGTGCCCCCAGCTGTTCCTGCCCCTCAGAGCACTGGCTTATCTCCAGAACATTACCCAAGAAGTAGGATCTTACTTCTCATTGACTTATTTAATAGTTTTGAGTTATGAGGGATGGTTTCTATATGCACTACTTGCTTTATTTTGCAGAAGACAATGTTCTCTATTTGGGCAACTATTTGGTCCAGAGGTGCCCCATGGATAACTGCCTCCAACTATCTTCTTGCTAATTCTCAGCTGCAAAATCATTCTTTTAAATAGATCTTAATGATAGAAAACTGATCTCTCATTTACTTTACACTTTCAATGCAAACATTCTCAATGTCTTAAGTAAAAGATTAATTTAATCCTTTCTTTACTATTCCTCAAGGCAAGATGAACTTCTGGAAAGTCCCCATAGATAAGCTAACCCTGGCTCTCCTTCCCTCACCCCCCCCCCATAAAAGATCATTAAGAAAAATTTAAGAACCCTCTATTCAAGAGAAGCCAAAAGGCCATGAAGGCCCTGGGTAAATTGCACATATATTCCCAAGTCAGAAATCAAGCATAAGCCTGAAGGTACTCATGGGGACAAAAAAACAGAAAATTTAAAAAATGTTTCAAACATCTGTTCATCTAGGCAGTGGAAGTATTCTAGAGCTAACATAGAAGAGGGGGTAAGATACAGAAAGTAACACTGACAAAGGACAATGATTGTGTTTTCTAATTATATATAATCAAGATAATCTAGATCAGTCTCCTCACCTATTTTTCATTATCATCCCCCTCAAGAACCTTTTACAAACATTTATTCTTAATCCCTCCTATAAAATTTGAATACCACAGATAAAATGCCATGCATCTGTTTATTATAGGACATATAAACTATATCCTTTTACTCACCCTAAAAACCAACTTTTACCCCTGAAAAGAGTTAGAACCGACGACAGACCAACAAAGACTCAAAAATTCAGAACTGCAGAAAAATGAAAAGAATTTAATACACTCGCGAGCAGGCTCGAGGTGAGAGGAAGGCCAAGAGCCCCGAGCTACTACAGTGAGCAGTTTTTAAACAGTATTTTAGGGAAGGGAGGGGGTACATTTCAGAGGCATGGACTGAGGAAGTTACAATGGTTTTTAGGACAGCGACCAGATGTCGCCTTTTTTCCAGAGAGGCAGTTATCCTCCTGGTCAAAAGGGAATTCTTCCCTGCTGAACAAGTCGAGCCTGGTCACAGAAAAACCTCCTCAACTTCCTCGTTTTTACATCCCCCCCTTTCTCTTGTGCACATCTCTAATCCTAGAGATCCGTGCCTTGATCTAACTTTACATATTGCTGACGCATGATCATGAGTTTTACAGCCCCAATCTGCCTTTGGAGAAAGGCGGTGAGACGATTTAAGACACAAGGCCCAATTGTAATGACCAGAAGCAACACTATGAGCGGCCCTGCTAGGGTGGAGATGAGGGTCGTCAGCCATGGGGAACTGTTAAACCAATATTCAAACCAGGACTCACGAGTTTCCTGTTCCTTTTTACGTTTTGCAAGGCCCTCCCGCACTTTAGCCATGGAATCGCGCACTATGCCTGTGTGATCAGCATAGAAACAGCACTCCTCACCCAAAACTGCACACAGGCCTCCTTGCTGTAGATAGAGCAGGTCGAGTCCCCTACGGTTTTGCAATACTACCTCAGAGAGTGAACTGAGGGACTTTTCGAGGCTGGAGATGGATTTCTCAATTCTTTCTAGATCTTCATCTATAGTTCTTCTCAGGCTATGGAACTGACTATCTTGTCGGACAAGAGCAGTTCCCCCAATTTCTGCTCTGCCCGTTCCCAGTAGGGATGCTATAGTCACAAGGGCTCCCACTGCTCGGACTGTCCTCTGAGGAGACTGGGCAGGTTCTATTTTGGTCAGAAAATCATTGTGTGGGTGGTAGATGACCCGAGGGTAGAGCCTTACCAGGAGACACCAATCCTTGGTATTGGTTAACACAGTGCCCGATATACACGAGGTGACCCCAGTTTTGCCACATACCCACCAAGTGTCGTTGGGGGCAGGATAGTACAGGGAGGAGTTGCTGGAAAGGGTTTGGCTACATGAAAGGGTGCTAGCGAGAGAAACGTTGGCTGCAAGACATGTCCCGCGGCCCCGGACAGACTGCAGGGTGATGCCGGTAGAGGTCGTCCTTTCCCATCTGCACCTTTGTTGTTTTTCCCCAGCTATGGGGACTGTGGAGTTGTAAAACAGGGCATTAGCATCATAGTATGGGGGCTGGGCCTGGAAGCAGAGCCAGCAGGAGTTAGTGAGGTCTGGGGAGGTAGAGTTTAGGACTTCGTAGATACTAGTCATTAACTGCCACAGGGGGTTTGCTGGCGGAGCTGAACTGAAAGTAGGTGAAGATCGAGGGGGATTTGAAGGTGTCCTGGGAGTGTAGGAACTAGGTGGAGTAGGTTTCTTGGGTGCGAGTACAGGATTAGGTCCTATGGCTCGGTCAATGAGGGGTTCATGGCTAACCTTGACATAAAAGATCCCTCCGGGGTAGGGCAACGCATTTTGTTGAATTCCCCAGCTGAGGCCTGACAGCCACCTGCGGTCTAGTTTTCCTGTTTCAGTGAATGACAGCCGGATTTTACAAGGTGTACATGGTCCCCCACTCGGCATGTTCGGAACAGTGAGGACAGCTCGCAGTAGGTCCGTCTTAACAGGAGACGTCCACTTGCGAGGTCCATCATTGTTAGAAACACAACTTCAGGAGTTACAATAATAATAGGAGGCCCCCCCACATGTCTTATAATTTTGTAAATATCCTGGGCACATAAAGAACCCGTAATTACCATGCTGTAGCCTAGGATCTAAGATCAGCCGTGGGATAGGTGCCTCGATAGAGGGCCACCAAGTCCAGGGTGGGTGACTGCCCGTAGTGCTGTTGATGAGCTCCCCGGTTTCATCCAGAATGCTCCATGTTACCTGGATCGGAGTATGTGCCTCATTTCCCAGAACCGATGTCCAGTAGACCAGTGTCCATATTAGTGTCCCGGCGACGGACACGCAGCTTGAGGGGGTTAGCAGTTTTCTCGACAGTCCAGGTGTCATCAGGAGGGGGTGCAGGCTTAAGATGAGATGCATGAATCCACGCGGCAACACCTTCAACCTTGACAGTAGTGGGGGTCACAAGGGGCCCTTCCAGCGAGGCTCGAGCATTCGGTGCTGATGTCGCCGGACGTAGACAAAGTCACCGACCTGGAACCGATGAGGGGACCCGTCCCCTGTGGGCTGATAAGAGGTCAGATAGTTGTTTCCACAGGCAATGTTGGACTCCAACGAGAGCCTGTAGTCGGGCGGATAAGGCAGTATTGGGAATAAACATATCAGAGGAGGACAAGTCTCTAATGGGAGGTGGGGTCCCAAAGAGAATTTCAAAAGGGGTCCTTGTGCGATCAGGGGAGGGACCGGGACCGGCTCACAGTCGTTAGCAGCAGCAGGAACGTCCCTAGGGTATGGGGGAGGGGGACCAGAATCGAGGAGATGGAGATCAGCTTGAGACTCAGGGAGGATGGAAGGAGGAAGAGGAGGGTAGAGAGGTGAAGGAGGTTTCATTGGCTCTGGTGACTTCAGGGGAAGAACAGAGCAGGTATCTGGAACAGAAGAACTAGGATGGCTCGTGGTACCTGAGGAAACTGCCTAGGAAACTGCCGAGAGGGCAGCAGCAGGTGGAGGAAGAAAGGGTCAGACCCAGGAAGGAGGGCCAGTAACCAAATCTTCCCAAACCCAGATGTAAGGTTGTTGGTCTGGGTGGCCGTGGGGTCCTGGGCTGAATATGATGGCCTTTACTGCCTTGATGGTGACCTTATAGAAAGTCCCAGAGGCTAGCCACCCAACGCCGAGAGTAGGCCATTCAGACATGCAGAAAGTCTGCCACTTGAGTTTCTTGATGACTAAAGACAAATTATGAGCGCGGTCATTTACTTCAGACCAGTGTGATAGGGTTAAAGACAACGGGGTGGAGAGCCCTTGTCCCATTTCATAAACAAAAAAACACACAAAGAAGGCGACAAACAGGACGGTGGCAGAGACAAACAAAGCCGGCTACGCTGTGAACGGCAAAAAAATAAAATAAAATCCAATCTAATGGTCCGGACCTACGAGCTCGAATGGAAACTGGCAACAAATTCACAGAATCTGTCTGAGACAGCAAATGGACTGCCAAGCGCCTTGGTCGTCCGCACACTCCAGGGCGTCCCCTGAAGACGTGGCCTGCGACCCCCTGACACGTCTGTCGGTCGCAGTCAGGAGAGACTCACGTCCCAGTCTGACAGCCACCACGGCCAGTTTCACTCACCCAGTCAGTTGGTTCAAGCGAAGGCAGCAATCTCGGTGGGACCTCCAAATGAAAAGAGTTAGAACCGATGACAGACCAACAAAGACTCAAAAATTCAGAACTGCAGAAAAATGAAAAGAATTTAATACACTTGCGAGCAGGCTCGAGGCGAGAGGAAGGCCAAGAGCCCCGAGCTACTTCAGTGAGCAGTTTTTAAACAGTATTTTAGGGAAGGGAGGGGGTACATTTCAGAGGCATGGACTGAGGAAGTTACAATGGTTTTTAGGACGGCGACCAGATGTCGCCGTTTTTTCGAGAGGTAGTTATCTTTCTGGCCAAAGGGAATTCTTCCCTGCTGAACAAGTCGAGCCTGGTCACAGAAAAACCTCCTCAACTTCCTCGTTTTTACACCCCTTTGGAAAAGATATCGTTCCTATTGTGAATGCCTAGATTATATTCTGCTTTGAGTCAAACAGACTCCAAATCTTAATAACTAGCTACCACAAAGTTGCATCATATTCCCTACATATCACAGGTAGATGTGAGACTGTTTCCAAAAACTTGCTACCTTAGATCCAGGCTGACAGAACAACCACCAGTTCATCCCATGTTGCCAAATGTCAATGGCTGAGGGAAAAGGAACATTCTGGAAGTTTCCACTTTCTGTAATTAAATGCTTCAGCTCATAAAAGCATGTTATTTCTCATCTCAGCTTATTGGCAGAAGCCAAATTGGAGGACCAGAAAGTATAATTTAATTTATGATTAGAAGATGGAGATTAAGAGGAAAGAGTAGGCAAAGGAACCATGGGCTCTTAAAACAAGCTTGCCTTTGGATAGCCCTACTAGTCAAAGGGTACATGCTGTTGAATACTTACAGAGGGTCATAGGATGTCATCCTTGTCCAAGTTTCACCTGAGTGCTTACAAGAATGAACCAGCAGAAATACTTCCCCCTTCCCACAACACTGTTCAATGTCCTGTCCACTCATTCCCCAACCACACTGTAGCCACAAACTCCATATCCCCTCTTCTCACACTACCACTTCTACTTCAGTTCCCCCCACTAGAAATCACAAACCACCAAAAGGAAATCAGGAAGCTCAGAAGGCTATCAGAGAAACCCTTTAGATTGCAAAATGGTCCAGCTGCCTACGCTTTTGTGTGAACGAGATACAAATAGTTAAACACCTAAGCCAGGGTCATCATGACGATGAAATAGAGTCAGTGCTTAATAAATACATGATAGATGGATGAACACATGGTGGGATACAACAGTGCAGCTCCTTTTCCAAAATCCCCAATAATGCATTTTCCACTTTATTGTTCTTTTCCTTATCTTGATGTGGACCAGTGGTGCTCTTTCCTCTCATGTCATGTTCCAGCCTTAGCTTAACAGTTCTATTTCCTTGTGGTCCACTGTTGGCTTGACAACTGAATTTGGAGTACCTGTGTTTATTACTCTACTTCCTCTTTCCTTCCTCTCTATTTGCAGGCAAGACCTTGTACCTTGGCCCCATCTCTAGATTATTCCATCCCCTGTTTGACTCATGATTACCCAAGCTTCTTGTTAACCCTCCCCAAAGTCTCTAGAAGAAAGGACCTCGTGACATAAACACAGAGTCAGTAAAACAATGACATTGATAAACAGAAAAAGAGTTATTCACTATTGTCGCAAAATTCCAGTAACAATGCACCAGAGCTGTGCAGGTTCAGCCAGGAATTGTTGCACTTTTGCTGATCAACATTTATAGAGGTTTAGCAATTGCAGGATTAGCATTTGATGTTTTTCATCTTTGCACATACAGTTATGCTGTCAGACACTCTTAATACAAGGGTCATAATTGCTCTTGGAAAATGCTGAACTGTCCCAGGGTTATAAAATTTAGGTAGTTCACGTTTCCAAGTTCCAGATTGTCACTTTCCAACCAAAATACCTACTTGAAAATGTTACTGAAGACTTTCTTCAAGCAGAGTCAGAGGGATAAGAACATGGAAGCTAGTCTCTCTGCTCCACAGAGCGGTAAGTGAATAAAAAATGTTTTGGAGGAAAGGGATAGGAAAAGATGTACCCAGGCCCACAGAAAAGTTTGCCATCTAAAATATTAGAACCACGTTTCAGAAAGAGCAGCAAAGACCTGCTTTGAACACAAATCAAATAACATTTACACAGCAGATGGCCATCTGGGTTGCCCATATCCTGTAACATGTCTCTCCTTGCTGTGTGCCTCAGATCAGTTGATCATAGATTTCTATTTCCACCTCGATTAATCTGCTATTCTTAACAAACCAATATAATAGAGAGGAGAGAATAAAGAAGTCATAGAAGGAAGGATTCTTACTTTGTCCTCATTTAGTTATGGAGGAGGCATGATATTCACATAATGCTTATTTATTCCTCATATATTGATTATGACATGAAGCAGGCACTGATCTAGGCATTCAGATAGAGTGGACAACATAGACTTTTATTTTCTGAACTCATGAAAATGACATTTTAGTGGAGAAGGGACAACTAGCCAATAAATGAACAAAAGAATGAAGTAATTTCATGTGACAGTAAATGCTGAAAAGAACGCAGAATAAGGCTGTTTTTAATGACAGGTGAGTTACTTTGGATAGTGTGATCAGGTGAGATTTTCTAAAGTAGTGTCATTTGAACTGAGACCTAAATCATGAAAAAGAGAGCAAATAAGCACAAATCCTGGGGCAGGCATAAGCTTTATTCCTTTGAACCTTCACAGAAGAAGGCCATATGCTTGAAAAAGGAGTGAAAGTTGGAACAGTGCATTGAATTTATATCATTGGGGTCTTGAAGACCCAGGGTAAAAAGTTTGAATGTCTAGATATATGAGTTGTGTGATTTACACAAATCAGTGAGAATAGAAAACATGAAATGATCCCCCTTTAGCTACCTTCTACTCCGTGTATTGGCTAAGTAGGCACTGTCTCACAACCAGGTAGTGCAAACAGAATCATTTTGTTCTAGCTCAAATTGTCTAGAAGTAAACCCTGAGACAAGGATTCATGTACAAGTGACTTATTAAGAGAAACCTGTAAGGGAGGGTTCCTCAGGCACTCTCACGCAGAGTTCCCCAGGAAAGAGCTGCAGTTGAATGGAGGAAATTCTGAATCAAGAATATGTAATTTAACAGCTCACAGTTGTCCCAGCTTGAAATAAAAGGTTCTGCTTTGATTGTCTTATGCCTCATATTCCTTAGGTAACGGTGACCCCAGAATAAGTGGGCTGCAGCAATTGCATGCAGTTCTCTGAAACAGCTACAGATAGAACTGTTGGAAGCAAAAGCATAGTGAAGCCTACACACACACACACACACACACACACACACAGAGGAATCAAACTTCTGTCTCACCCACAGCTCCCCTCAGCAGTGTACTTCAATAATCTGCCTGTTCTGCTCTCCACCCTGTCTCTGCTGAATCCTCTCACTGTCCCTGCACCTTAGCCTGTACACCAGTTCTGTGTGCATAAGTAAGTCTTTTTTAAAAAAAAAGAAAGAAAGCCTACCTGAGTCAAAAGTTTAAAATATTTAAAATATTTATTTATTTATGCATACAAGAATTGGGGTACAGGCCATACGTGCAGGGGCAGGAGAAGGGAGGATTCATCAGAGACAGAGTGGGAAACAGAACAGCAGATTAACCAAATACTGCTTGAGGGGAGCAGTAGAAGAGACAGAAATCACCTTGTGGGTCAGCTCCCTGGCCAGGGATCTAACTCAAGCTGCAGTGGTTGCAGATAACTTCATCGTGCTGGGTTTTAACTGCTTTTGCCATGAGAGAGGCCCCTGAATCAAAAGATTTAAATAATGTCAAAGCATTTAAAATTCTAATACAAAGTCTGGCATAAAGTAGACATTCAAAAAATATTATTTTACTTCATCAGTCATTCCCAAACTGCTGCACCAATCTAAGGGAACATGTCCACATTTATTGCTTTCTTCAAATTCATTTGAGATCATAAAAGTTCCACAATTTCCATAAATATAATAGTTTTATAATAAGGTCAGTTGGCAAACTACAGGATTATCCTCAGAACCTTCAAAGAAAAATATAACAGCATTCTCTCTTCTCCCTGGGGAAGGTTTGGAATATTCTTAATGATCTTCAGGAAATGTCAGTAAGCTATCAGATAGATTTAAAATTCACAGCTGTCCAAAAGATTTCTACCAAACTCTTTATATTTGGGGGGCCAAAATAGATTTGTGTCTTGGATGTTTTTCATTGTTTCCACAGTTGTACTTCAAATATTATCCTACTTGTAGTAATGAAAGTACATGTTCACTTTAGCAGAATTTTTAAAAATCTTGATTAAAGGACCCAGTGTCAAAGAACCGCTACTTGGACTCAATGGGACCTTGAACATTTAATAGTGTTCACATGTCTTCATCCTCTCCACTTCCCCACACCTGCATTTTGAAGCTCTTTCCAGGTTGGCCTATTTCTTTCTATGCATTAAAATGAGCAAAGGATGATCTAAAGTGCGGGAATTCGAAATTAAACTCAATAAGAACAGAGTCTTACATATAACAAGAGTATAATCAGCTCAGAGTCTGTTTGGAAAGGAGAGTAATATATTCAACACATTCTATTTAGATGGAAACTAAGAGGACTTGATTGATAAAGATTGTTTGTGAAAAGTAGATGTCTTGGAGTTCTAAATAAAGATAAATTATCCTCCATAGGCTTCTCCCTTTCCTGGCTTCCTCCTAAAAAGTAAAGGAATAATGAAAGTTTGTATTCCTTTGCCCCCAGTAAGGAAATTAAAAAAAAAAAAACTGTATTAACCTTAAAGAATAAAGAAAGAATAAGAGGAGATAGTTTTCAGGCTGGAGTGGGATGAAGGGACAATAAGTTGCTTGTCATTTTGGGTCAGGTGAAAAACAAAAGAAGTTCTTATAAGCTCAGTTTGTGTGGGTTTTAATTGCTCTGTTTTCAGTTCCAGTCTAAAAGCTGGAAATTCTTCCCTAGGGAACACCACAGATATAAAAGCTTTTAAGACATGTGGAGTCCCCCAATAAAAAATATCCCCTCATGACCTCACCATCTTCAATAAAGCCCATCCCTCATATATATATATATATATATATATATATATATATATATACACACACAACTTCCACTCTGTTTTCTAGTGCTTCATCCTCCATTATGTATAAAGAACTAAAGATTCACATGTATGAGAGTAGATTGCTGGCATGAAAGACAAGAAAGGAAAGGAAGGAAGGGCTTAAAAGAGACAAGAAATGGAGAAGATAAGTTTGAAATATCTTTATCATATATCCTTAAAAAGGTAAAAGAAGATATTTTCATTTGTGAAACAAGTATAAGCTAGTTGAGCAAGTAGAAAAGCAGCAATCAAATCACAATAAAGAGCTATCACTTTAAATTTCACTCATACTAAAATTTTGATAAACTTTAGATGATAAATTTGAGGAACTACCTAGGAAATGGAATGGTAAAACTGATGCAGAAAGTAGAAAAATACTCCAAAGACAAGGAAAAATGAGAGGTGAAAAAATAAAATTAGGGAATTCAAGAAGTCAAATATCTGATTAATATGAATTCCAGAAAGAAATAACAGAGAAAATTATGAAATATTTTCAGTCACAGAACAGAACAGAAGATATCCCATAACTGAAGACACGAGTCTCTAATTCTCTAAATGATAAATATAGTGTATAAGAATAGACTCAGCTGACCCCAGCCCATCATGAAAAAAATACTAGATACAAGAATGGACAAACTAAGATGCCTTCAGATTTCTGAGGATCATTATTTTTTTTAAAGATTTATTTATTTATGAATACAGAACAGGGGTATAGGCCAGAGGTGCAGGGGTGGAGAAGGAATCACCAGAGACAGAGTGGGAAACAGAACAGGCAGGTCATCGAAGTACACTGCTAAGGGGAGCAGCGGGTGGATAAGGAGAGGTCTGCCACACCATGTGGATCACCTCTAGGGAAGGCGGGGATCAAACTCATGCTGAAGTGGCTTAAGCTTCTTAGTGTTGTTCTTTAATCTGCTGTACCAACCAGGGAGTGTCCTGGATCATTATTTTTAATTAAAATTCTATACTAAGTGTAACCATTAACATATACAAGGAGAAAATACATTACAAACATGGTAATGTGCAAATATCAAACCTCCCATGCATGCTTTTAGTGGAAAGGTACTAAGTACAGGGAAGGGAAAGCTGTGGGCCATCATGACGGAAAGGCTCATAATGAGAGCAGTGTGGAGCCTAGAGATTAAGAAATAAAAAGATAAAAAGCTGTAGGGAAGTCTCCAGAGAGAAAAAAAAAAATTGGAACAGATTGATTATATGATATACTTGAACCTAATATATTGGTATCTTTAACAGATCAGTGAGCGCATTTGGAAAAACAGAAGTCTGTAGACAGCTAGTTAATAGTAAAAACAGAGGCAACTATTAACTCCAATAAAAACAAAAATTGTATAAACCACAACCATAATTTACTACATTTTTCAGCAGTAAATGATATAAGTTGAAACAATACTAATACCAACTCTTCATTGAACTAAAAAATAGTACATTGGGTATGGCAGGCAGGAAATAGAAAGAGAATTATGGGCCCTCCCTGGTGGCGCAGCGGGTTAAAGCACAGCACTAAGAAGCTAAAGCCACTTCTGCATGAGTTTGATCCCCGCCTGCCCCGGAGGTGACCACATGACATGGCAGACCTCTCCTGACCCCCCTCAGCAGTGTACTTTGTCAATCTGCCTGTTCTGTTCCCCACTCTGTCTCCAGTGAAGCCTCTCGCTGCCCCTGAGCCTCTGGCCTGTACCCCAGTTCTGTATGCACAAATAAATAAATCTTTTTTTTTTTTTTAAAGAGAATTATGGAGAGGGATATAAGGCATGACATTCTCAACTAGCAGAAAATCAAAAAATAATGTAACTAAGTAGCAACATAGGAATATTATTTGACACTTGGATGGATAAATCAGGAATAATTCAAAAAGGAATTGAAAGTGTTTATTTCTGAGAACTGAAAATAGAATGAAGAGAGGCTGGTGAATAGAGGACCAATTTTTTGGTAGTAAGTGTTTTATCACTAAAGTTTTTTTACTATGAACATATAAAACTTTCATAGAAGTGATTTTTTTTAATGGTGAAGAGGGAATTGAAAAAGTCGTTAGCTTCTGTGACTCATTCTATCAATAAATGCTTATAGATACAAAATTGTTCTTGCTGAGATGATGTTTAGCTTAATAGAACCTCTAAGGAAATTAAAACCTACTCAAATATACTTTTAGAGACTGAAACAGTTCAAACTAAAAATCAAAAATATACTTACTTTCCAGAAAAATATTCAAATCAAATAAAATATCAAATTCACTTTATGTTCAGATCAAAATATAATGGTCTTTGATTTTAATCCTCTTTGATCACATATACACACCATGTTTTATTCAAACCTCCCTAATATGTAGAGTTACATTTTCATATTTTACTTTATTAATTTTGCAATCCAGATGTTAGTCTTTTTTTTTCTTTTAAGGTAGGATTTAGATTAAATACAGGATGTTCAGTTTAATTTCAGAAAATAATTTTCTTAGAATAAATGTGTCCCAAATATTTCCTAGAACACATAAATGCTAAAAATTAGTCATTGTTTATCTGAAATTCAAATTTAATTGGGTATCTCTGCATTTTTATTTGCTAAATCTGACAACCCTATTTTCAGGGTTACCTCTGCCTCTGTCATATTATCTCACATCTGCTTCTGAATCAGTTCGTCTGAGACATGGCTGTCATTTTCATCATATGTTCCCTCCATTTGCAGAGCCATCTTGGGCCACTATATTTTGTACCTTGTCTCTCTAGAGCTCCAAGACCCTCGTTCATCCTGATAGGCCTCTGTCTTGCTTGCCTCAGTCAAGTGACTGACGCTATAGACAAAGTGAATTATCTTTGCTACCCACCTCTTGACATCTGCCAACATCACTAATAAAACCTATACCTCTGTAAAAGATTTAAAACTTAACACAGCATACTAAATATGGCTTAAAGTAAAATAGAAAAATAAAGAGAAGGCCTTCACTTGGGACCTTCTCATGGAATACTTTAGTTTTTTGCTCACTTCTTTTTCATTGGTCTACTACTATCACATTATCTTCTGGATGATGAAACCATCTCCATTAGCCCTTAAAAAACTTACTCCTCTCTCCCCTTTCGAAAGAGTCCAATTCCTACCCACAGTGGTAGACCTTACCCTTCTTCCCATACTAGAGGAATTCATCAGGGCTAAGAACCCCCAGCAGTAGTGGAAGTGTTTTATATATTGATTGTGGTATTACATGAGTACACACATTTGTCAAGATTCGTGAATTGTACACATAGAAGGCATTTGTTTAATGACATATTAATGACACCTCAATGAAATGGATTTTTGAAAAATATCCCCTAGCAGTACTTTTCACCAAGTCATGAGTTAATCATTCTGTAATCTAAAATAACACTACAGGGATTTTAGCAACCAAGTCACAAATTAGGCATTCCAAGCATGGATTTCCTCAAGTTCTAGCCATGAGTGTAAAGTAGATCTCTCCCTCCTCTTGTCTCTTGTGGTGGGCTAGCCTCTAGCCTCATGTGGGTACATCTGAATATACATGATCACACACAAACACTCCTGCACACATGCATACACATACATCTCAGAGATGGTACAATCTAGTCCACTCAAATACCTTAAAATTATTTAATAACCCATATATGACGTAACATGTGCAAGATACCACTTAGTAGAACAGTTCAATCCAGACAAAAACCCTGGCCCCTATACAAGTGCACTTTCATATGAGGCAGTATTAAAAATGAAATTACTAAACAGGAATATCCTCTGAACTGAACACAGGTGGGGTAGTGGGGGTAGACGTGGAAGATGTTTAAAATTGTTTTACAGGAATAGTCTTGGCTTCCAGGATTTTCCTAATCAACAAAAGGAAAATTCCATTTTAGCTCAAATCCTAATCAGGAAATCATTCTTCCTGAAAAAGGTGGAACAACTAAAAAATTCCTCACTACTCCAACAGCTCAGAAAGTACAAACAGGACAGAGAGGCCAGACAAACTTAAGCTCCACCCAGAGAAAAGCCATTTAGGGTAAGCAATAAATCAGAGTCAGGTATTTAGCAGATAACCTAAGAGGAAGGCAAAGCTCTTAAGCAGAGTGGGTACTGAAAGTGAACCTTTTGGAAACACATAAACAAACCCTAACAACTTTCTGTAAACTTCAATAAATAAAGGCTTTGATATTTAAACAAGAAGATATCATCTAACAACAAACTAAGACAGAACAAAGGCCCCCAAAATATCAGAAAATGAATGGGGGGGGGAGAACTATGATCAGCATCTGAGTAACAATGGTAATCATGCCAATTATCTTGGGCACTCACTTTGTGCCCAGCACCATTCCTAAGTGCTTTGTTTGTATTTAATCCGAAAAATAGTCCGTGGGCTAGTAGTAGTATAAGTTTCACTTTGCATGTAATGAAACCAGGGCTTTGAGACCTCAAGAAACTTGCACAAAGTCATACTGTGTTTGAGTAGCAGAAGCCAAATTTGAATCTCTCTTCATCTGATTGCAAATCCTTAACCTTTGACCACTACAGTCTAGTCCCTTGCTACTGAAAATGTGTTCCATGAACCAATAGCAGCCAGCATTATCACCCTGGAGCTTGTTCATATGTAGAATCTCAGGTGGCACCCCCAGACCTACTTAATCAGAATCTACATTTTAAGAGCACCAGCTGAATGAATCTATGTGTATTGAAGTTTGAAAGTATTATTGTAGTCCCTTTCTGAAGATAGATGATTTTCTTAGTTTTATTGGTTTCAGATTTATCACCATTTCCTTCATGAAAATGTATTGAAAAGTAGATATCAAAATCTATTTTATAGAATTCAAATTTGTTTTATTTTATTTTAAAGTTTAAATTTTGAAAATATATATTCATTATATCATCCGTCATTTTTGTACAATGCATATTTATTTTAAATAAACCATGTTTCTTTTTGCATTAAGCAAACACATATTGCTTAGATAGTTTCTTTCCAGTCACAGGGATGAGGCACCCACACTGCTTTATAACTATGCCTTTAAAACTTTTCCATCAAGTACATCTGATGGCTGAGCCCACATACCCAGAGTTTCTGAAAACCACAGTCTGTATCATTCCTGTACTTTCATTTTTTTGGAAACAACTTTAGGGGGTATAATTTTCACACCATAAGATTCACCCATTAAATTTACAATTCAGTGATTTTTAATAAATTCACTGAATAGTATAACCATTGCCACAATCCAGTTTTATAGCATTTCCATTACCCCAGTAAGATCCTTCATGCCTACTTACAATTAATCCCTATTCTCACATCAGCCCCAAGCAACCACTAATCTGTTCCTGTCTGCATAGGTTTGCCTTCTCTGGATATTTTATGTAATTAGAATCATACAATATGTGGGGTTTTTACACCTGACTTTTTTCACTGAGTATTGTCTTTCTGAGATGTATCACATTGTAACATACAGCAGAATTAATTCTTTTTATTGCTGAATCACTGTCCATTGCTTGGAACCATTGCCCTTTTATTGTATTTTTTTTTCTTTTTTAAAGCTTTATTTATTCATACAGAACTGGTACAGGGGCAGTGAGAGGATTCACTAGAGACAGAGTGGGGAGCATAACAGGCAGATCAATGAAGTATACTGCTGAGGGGAGCAGCAGGCAGTTCAGGAGAGGTCTTCTACACCATGTAGATCACCTCCCAGGCTGGGGATCGAACTTGCAGTGAAGCAGCTGTGGCCAGCTTGCAGTTCTGCATCCTAACCCATTGCACCATCAGGAAGGACCAGCCCTTTTATTGTTTAGTTTGAAAAAATATTTGAAGCCTCAATATTTATCTTTAAAGGTCATTCAGGTATTGCACATGACTGTGTTGGTCTTAATGTTTTAACACTATTTTAAATAATGTATGTCTCCAGATTTTTAAAAATTAAACTATTGATCCAGCTCGCTTTACATTCCATCATTATGAGAAATAAAACTCTGGGTGACGTGAGTTAATTGTAGGGAACTACATGGGGAACATACATAAATGGACTAGCTGACTCTAAACCTCTATCTGTGTACCAAGAACAGGCCCAATCAATTATAGCCAGATTAGCAGAGCCAAACTAGACATGAAGAGACCAGACATAGAACTGCCCATGGTAGCCTTCTTCAAAGGCTACTTACAGTTACTTACAGTTTGCATTTCAGAACTATAAGTCTTTAGACATACAGTTGTAGTCATCCCCAAACCAATTCTTCTATAATTTGCCACAAGTCCCAAGATAAAGATCCCCACAAGGTACTGCCATCAAAAGATAACAGAAATGAAGTGGAACATCACAATCAGCACAATCAAGACTTTGAAAACTAGAACTTTTTAAAAATCACTTCTTAAAAAAATACTGTTTTAATAAAGGACTTCTGTTATACAGAACAAAGAGCTGTCCTCTACTGCAATATCCCAAAAGCTTAATTTAAAGGAAAGTCCTTCCTTGTGTATCTAAATTCTTTTTGTTGACTTTGTAAAATCTTGGAAAGCCCCTTAGGACTGCTAATTAATTCCATAGATGATCAACTTTTGTTCCCTCACTGAGTTTCTATTAAAAGCATCATCAGGTCATACAAAGATCTTAGTGCCTGGTACAATTTTCCAACAAAAGAAACAAGTTCTCTTTGGAAAATAGTTGATTCTAGGAGTGGACCAAGAAATAGCCAAGATAATTCTGGAGCACCTTATAGTCCAAGAAAATAAGAAAAGTGCTAAAAAATATAATGATGAGTGCATAACAATGGGACACATGTACCAACCTGGAAGACTTCTGATGGCTAAAGCTGGAACAATCTGAGGAAAAGAATTTAATGTAGCACTGGTTAAGGTCCAAAATGTTAAATGCCATGACACCATAATCATATGGACAAATTTTTGAACAAATAAGTAGAGAAAGAAAGGTCAATCTGTCATGCAGAGCATTCCCCAAGAGCAGCTACTTGTCTTCAAGGAACTCTTCTTATCGGGGCTTCACTCTCCCACAAAGAACATGGGCTGGATTAGTGGCTTGAACCAATGAGTAGAGAATGTTAAGGAAGGGGGAGGGGGGGAATTCCCTTCACAAAGAAGAAAGTAAATTCTCTTTCATTCAAGTGGTCATGGTTCGTTCATATCATCAGTGGTGAGTTGGCTTGAAAACATGTAGCCTTTATTCAATGTGATGAGAAGGATAGGTTACCACTGTGATCATCCTCCCCACAAAAAAACCATAACCCCAGTTAGGCCATGAGATAAACAATCTTACTCAAAACAAGGAATCTCACCACCAAGAGGGTCCTAAATAGACATGAAAAGTAGATGTAATGTGGCATGCTAGGTGATCCTGGGTTGTGATCCTGGACAGAAAGCAGACACTAGAGGAAAATCAATGAAATATGAATCAAGTACACAATTGTGTTCATTGTAATGTCACTGATGGTGATTCATTAGTGAGGACAAATGCATTATGAAAAGATAAGTTGTTAACATTGGGGAAGCTTGGTGTGAGATGTATGGGAACTGTCTCCACTATCTTAAAAACTTTTTGCAAATCTCTGCTCTGCTGAAACAAAGCATTTAATTTTATTTTACATATATATATATATATATATTATATGTAGCTTATTTATTATATTTTATGCTATAACCAAAGTGTATTTCAGAATCCTCTCTACAAAGAAATAGGTACTAAACTCAACTAACTACAGACAATGGTTATCAGAATAGGGACTCTTTTGGAGTCATTCACTGCTCAAGCAGATGTCATCACAGCCAGTGACTTGAGCTCCATAATGATGACTCATGAATTTATTAGCCACCTGTCCTCAGCCCCAATTGAGATATATAAAACTTGATAATGTACCCCTATAACTGTTCCTCAGGCCCCCTTAAAAGCATGTGACAACAATCTGAGGTCAATTAAGCTGTATATAGTTGTTGGATATTATTGTAATGATTCAATTATCCAATACAGACACATTTTCAGGAAGGCTGATGTCTGTAAGTTCAGCCTCCGGGCTGACCCTGGTGATTTGCTCCTGCTTTAAAATGAACCAATACATGTTATAAGCTATATGTGGAAAAGATCAGCTGGAAAATATTCCACTCTTTCCTAAATAATTAAAGCAGTCCTTGGGATTATGCCTTCAAAATAAACCAGTGCTTTTTTTGTTTGTTTGTTTGTTTTATAGTGATGAAATAACAGTGGAGATTGTGAATAATGGCAACCCCCTCTGTAAGTCTCCACAATCAGGAAGCTATGACCTGAGACTTGTGCCAACAAGAATTCAGATTCTCTATTATAGTTATTTTCCATTTGTCATTCATTCCTTCAACAATTACTTATCAAGCACCTACCATGAACCTGTTAACTCTGGCTTGTTATCAGAGAAGAGGAGGAAGTGGAATCAAGAATTAAATAAAGCACAGAACTACATGCATGCAAAAGTTCCAAGTTGTTTCTCTTCTCCAACAGTGCCTAGCTGAGTGGGTGCTTGGTAACTACTTTGAATGAGTAAGTGGCCACATCAAGGGTTTCCTTGGAAGCCAATGTGAATACCTGGAGGAAGTTAGGGTGCAATGGCAAACCGAGAAGCTATTCTGAAGAATCCACTTCCTGTGTGTCAAAAGGAGAGTCAGCTTTTCTTTCCTATTTTCCTTTGTGGCCAGTGACTTTGCCCCACTCAAACCAACCACCAGAAGAAAACAAAAATAAAATGACTATGTCTAAGCTAACTGAGGAAATAGTCTTTGGAATGATAACATTCAAAAGAGAACAGCAAAGCCTTTCTATCAAACACTTTGTCCTGGGGCCCCTGTGAAATGAGGTGATGGATTGAGTGCAAAGAGTTTGGTCTGAAGCCAGACACCAAATTAAGTTCTTATTACAATGTTGTTCTTTTATTTCCCAGGTCTCTCTGATCTTCAAATTAGCTCAACAAGATCAAAACATCCTTAATATAAACTGAATGATCACTTGTGAACAAACCTTTAATGTAAAGTCATCAACATAGTGGTTTGGAAAAGATACTGAATTAAGGATTAGGAGAAATGTGTTTGACATCAGTTGAATCTTTTAGCTCTTCTGAGAATTTTAGGTGACTTTTCTACTTCTTCATAACTTGGTTTCTTTTCAAAGAAAGGGGTGATGAAGAGTTCGAATACATTATCTCAAAGGTATCTTCAGGGTATAAAATCTTATAATTCTAAGTACATTACTCTAGTTAAAATATAATAATAACTGCACTTCTGTTACATTTGTGTCTAGCACTGTTCTGTGTCCTTTTCAAGTATTGTCTCATTTTATGCTCACAACTGTATTAACATAGGTTTTATTTCCTTTCTCAGATGAGGAAACTAAAGCACAGAGAGGTTAATAATCACAGGCAGCCCTCAATGTACAGGACACCAAGGAAATAGATCTGTAATTCATGCATTTTTGTTACCAAAGTATCTTGAAATTGATAACTGCCTACACATGAACTCAGGCACTGCAACTCCAGAGTCTGCACACTTAAACTCTGCCCACACAAATCATTCCCAAAAGATCAGCATCATTTGTGAACTTCGCAGAAACACAGATTCTCAACCCAAGTCGAGATCAGCATAGTCAGAAGCTCTGGGACTGGGGCCGAGCAATCTCTGATGATCTGATGCAAACCAAAATGTGAGAACCTCTCCACCCAGTGGACCTACTCCAGGACTCTTAGTAGATGTGCAGGTGGCAATCAAGAAGTGTGAAATGGGATGTTGGAGCATCCCAAGACCATCTACTCTATATCAACCAAAGCTTCCTTAAACAGAAACAGACACCTTAACAAAAAACCCACGAAAGTAGGTCAACTTTGTACTTTAGCAAAATCATCTTCTTTGATGATCTCTGTGAACAAAGAATAAGAAAGCAAATCTATTTTTTTCCTTAAAGTTGTCATCCATGATTTTCCTTCCGGTTGAGATATCTTCAGCATACACAGGCATACTTCAGCAACTGAGTCACCAAAGCATGTTTTGAAGTTATCACTTCCGGTGGATGACTTCCCCTTCTGAAACATAACATTTTATGTCCTGAAAGGGTTGAAAAGCATCTACCTCCTTCTCCTTTCTCTTAGACCAAATCCTGTTATTTTGGTGGCTCTTTTCTAAGAAGTACATCAGATTGTCAGCTTGCTTTCTTAAAAAATAATCTCTGGACTAAGATATTCAAATTGCCAAACCCGTGGTGTCATGGGAGAACATTATAAAATCCTCTCAGTTAAGTCTGCATGCCTCAAAGAGCAAAAAATTAATATACTATCGTTACACAGTTGAGAGGGGAAATTAATTTTTACAGAATCCTTTTCTAAGGCATGTTCAGACTGCCCAGATCCTGCTCCAAATGGAAGCATTATCTGCCTTCCCAAAATAATACACCATATGCCCTAATCTGGCAGACACAATAATTACACGACTCTGGCAGAGTCAATATGCTGGCTAATAAATGGGAAAATGAGGATAATGCAAATCAAAGTTAAGTTCAGTGGTTATTCAGAGTGTAGGGAAGATACCTGCTACAATGAAACACGGTGACAAGCAGAAAATGGGCCGCCCCCACAGATTAAAAGTGGCAAAGATCCTCTATGAGGAGATCCGTTTATATCAATTAACAATGGAAGGGGAATTGTTTGAGGGTACGTGTGGTTGTCTCCTATGGTTCCAAACCATTTGGTAATTCTCTTTCTAATGGTCCACTTTTACTGAGATTCAGCAGGGGTCTTCATAAAGCCAAAGTCCCAAATACCAAATTAGACACAATTATCTGCAATTTTAAAACAATGAAAACTAAGCCCAAAATGTGGTGTTAGAGTTGGATTTGAATCAACACAAATCTATCTCTGATCTTACACACCAAATTGAGGAAAGCTCTAACCCATGGTGAAAAATCACCATCACCTCTGCATCCTGTTTAGAACTCTCTTTTTAAAACATTTTTAAACAAGTAATTATTTTCTCACAAAGCTACCTGGAATTTTTATTTTTAAGTTCTCATTGCTTGGTCCTGACATGCATTAAAAAGTGCTAAGTAACTGGAATTATCAAGTCTGACTCCACATGACTGTGGATGAAAGATATGGAATAAAAAAAAATTGATGTTTCTTTTACCTTGGAAAACAGCCAAGTTGGTGGGGGTGAGGGAGACTTTTTTTACCTACAGTTTTTATTTCTCACAGCTGTCTGTCCCAGCCCTAACAAGCCTTCCTATCTTAAAGAAAAATACTGCGCTAGCTAGGAAAGAGACATTGGTGTAGGGGACATGGACTGAAATCTGATCCACTGTATCAAGGACCAGGCCACCTCACACACCACTGGGGTGAGATGTGGGGACATCAGCAAGTCCTACAAGAGGACCCTCTGGAATAGTATCTGGGCAATCGAACATGTCTGATCCTCTTGTCAATCACAGGGAAAAATCTAGCTTTGGGAATGTGAACCCATGGAGAAAGAGTCCCTCCTAGAAGGCTGACAAATAAAGTCCCATGAGTCCCTGTTGCCAATTAAATTCCAGGAGTGTAAAGACAGTGACAGATGTGGGGGTGCCAATGGATTTGAGCTCTGTCAGTACAAATACCTTCACAAGGGAGCTTGTCTTGTACAGAGGAAGGCAGCAGTGATGAAATATTTACATATTTATAAATATCTAGCTATTAACAACCTTGCCAGTTTTGCTCCATGCATTCTAAAGAGTAGTCCCAGGAAGAAGAGAGGGGGACTGGGCCTTGCTGGAAAGAAGCCACAGGTTTAGGAAACCAGACAGAGGCTGACCATGATGTCCATTTTCGCCGGGCACCCATCAGTGGCATAACCTCTTAAAATCATAGAAGAGATTATTGTAAGCCCAGGTATGTATCTAACACAGTGTATCCTGAAGCATTTTCCCCACTACTCTTAAGAGATGATTTGGGAAAGAGTGCAGAGATGGTGGTGACTTTATTTTCATCTGAACTTGGAAATTGTTTTATTCCTAGACATTCAAAAATGTTCACTGGCTTAGCAAAAACTCTGAAACATCCTGCAGGAAAGGAAAGTTTTTAAATGACATTTTAAAACATTTCCTGACTTCTTTGGGCAGAAGTTCCCTTGCATTCACACATCCCGACATCTTGTACCACCCACAATATCCATCATCACACGACTTCATATAGTGGAATTTAATTAGGAAATATTTCATTTACTTACTCAGTGTTTCAATGTTGAATTAAACAATAGGGTATTTCTTTTGCAATAGTCTAGACAAGCTCCTTCAGAGAAGAAAAAAGGCAGGGGATCAGGGGTGTCTAGGAGAATCTGTTTGATTTAAATCTTGTGCCTAAGGCTAAGGTCAGATTTGTTTTTCAGTAAAGACAAACATAAAGACACAACCACAGTTGAGGTCATTCTCTGAGACATTAAAACAGCAACAGGAAGACTGATGAGGACAGTTCACAAGTAGAGTGTTTCTGACTCATTTTGACTGATTTCTGGTCCAGTTTATCTGCTCTGCTATGGTTTGCAGAAAGATACTTAACTCTTTTTATTTAAAAAAATGCTCAGTTCCTTGCCCAGATTCATTTCCATTTGAACAAAATCTGAATGTGAAACTGTCAGAATTGTTTCTCTTCTCCATTTCCCCTACCCCAGTCTGGGCTAACTTACGAGCAACTCAGCATGTCTATATTCTTCTACCCATGAGCTTTAAGCTAGTGATAATCTAGGCTTGGCAGTCTTATTTTGACCAGAGCAAATTTGTTCCTATGATCTAGGTGCCATCATAAGGCCCAGACCCTTCACTCGAGGGCAGGAGGCTGGTGGTCGCCCCATCCAACTCCTCGCTCACCTCCAGACTGCAGGGCAGTTGCAAATATGTTTTTGAATGTTTTATTCCAACCTGAACTGAGCCCTCCCTATGATCTGGAGACATGTCCCAGCGTCCTTCTGGCTTTATACCAAAGCCAGAAGATCCACAATTGCTTCACAGTGGAATCAGCTAGCAAGCTCTGAAAGGTGACTTTCACCCCACCTCCTCCCAAACATTCTGATTTCATTAGTCTAGGGTACAACCTGGGCACCAGTATCTTTAAAATGTGATTCCATTGAGAAGCCAAGTTTGAGACCCACCAGTCTCAGAATCTATGTAGCCCAGTCAGAGAGTTTGTTTTAAATCTAAACACAGTTTTCAACAGGAAGAAAATAACCCCAATCTGAATTTGTGCATAGGAACTGGAGAAACCCTAATTGTTCTACATAATTAAATATAGGTCCATATCCCTCTTAAACCCAAAAGACTTTGAAAAGTGAGTTTTTTCGAAACTCAATGGCAGCAAAATTTGACCTGACTTGAGCTCACTTACTGGTAAACTGAACTATTTATAGCCTTTATTCATCCCACTTAGTGTGAATATTCATGCTTTTTACAAAGAAAATGTTAATATGTTTAATTACAGGGTACTCTTCCTAGACCCTGCTGAAATTATTACATAATACAGAGTATGTGTACCTTTCTACATCCTGAAAATTTCTGAATTCAGACAAGTGTGTAACCCCAGTGGTTTCTAGTTAGGGAATATGGACTTAACAAAAAGAATTTGATTGTTCCTGGGGATATAAATAGCAAAAGAGAAAAGAAGCTGATAGAAGAGAGTAAGGTGACCAAGGAGCATCGTCATAGTGTGAGTTACACCAAAGTGTTCTATCTGGGTGGACCAATTAGGAAACGGACCACATTTGGATAAACACGGCCCTTCAGTAGATCTTATAGCTTGACAAGCAGGTCACTTGGTAGATTTTACTCTCACCAACCTTGACCACCATCTCTTGTGCATTGCACAATGTGTACAACCATCCAGGTGTTTCTGCCAACTAATCTTGATAGTAGCTATAACCTACTGAGGTGCGGAAATGGGCAGCCCTTTTCTTCTAGGTACAAGAATGTCTGATATTCTATTTTAATGGATCCTATTAATGAAATGAAAATGTCTCTGCTGCCCAAACTCTAGAGAATTTTGCCACACAAAAATTCCATCCAGCTATTAAGGAGAAGTGCCTCATGTAAGTCTATATGTGGTACATTTCGTTGAACCTTTAATATGCTAAATGTAGCATGCACTCTCTCAAGGGAGCCCCACAACAATGTTAGGAGAGGGAAGGAATCATCTAGGAAAGGTTAAGTCACCTGCTTAAGCAACAGTAATCAAAAAGTGGGCTCTCCCTGCTGGCGCAACAGGTTAAAGAACCGCACTATGAAACTCAGAAGCCACTGCAGCACGAGTTCGATCTCCAGCCAGAGAGCTGACCCACACGGCAGGGCAGACCTCTTCTGACCCACCCACTGTTCCCCTCAGCAGTGTACTTTGTCAATCTGCCTGTTCTGCTCCCTACTCTGTCTCTGGTGAATCCTCTCACCTACCGTACCTCTGGCTCGTATCCCAGTTCTGTATGCATAAATAAATAAATCTTAAAAAAAAATAAATTTAATTTAAAAAGTAGTCAAAAAGTGCTGACACTGGTTAGTCAGTCTCCATCATCCCAATGCCAGAGTCAATGCTCACACCCGTACTCTGGGCCTACCTTGTCACAGTTGGGAGAGCACTTGGCATGGTGTCTTGTGGATCTGTGCCCAAAGGCCACTCCGGCAAAAGCATAACTGGCCCCCAGCCAGCGATGTCTGTGGGAGGATCTTGTTAAGCTCTGCCTTGAAACCCAGCCAGAATAAACACCCTATCAGATTAAGACAAACTTGTGAAACACTTGACCGGTTCCTGTAGACATGCTGTCTAGTCACACGTACTCTAGCCACAATTCTGCAACATTTTAAGGGGAAATCTTTCAATTGGGGCATTTTTTTGTAGGAACCCTTAAGCTGAACATCACACGCGTTATATAGAATCAGAAAAGACTCACATTCCAGAGCTAATAGATGCAGCTCTATTCAGATGCTCTATTTCTTAGGTGAGACATGGTTGTTTTTGTTCTTTCAAGGAATTGTTCCATGTCATTTATGTATTACTGAGTTAATGTGCATAGAGCTGTTCAGTTTCACTTTCTTTTAAAGTCTAGGGTTATGTCCCTATTTCATTCCTGATATTGGTAAATTGTTTCTTTTCTCTGTTTTTCCAATACAGCATGGCTAGAGGGATATAAATTTTAATGATCTTTTCAAAGAATCATGTTTTGTTCCTGTGATTTTTCTCAATTTTTCTCTTTTCTATGTCATTGACTTCTGTTTTATCATTTTTTCCTTTCTTTAGCTTGCTTTGATTTTACTTTGTTTCTCTTAATGCTCACATGAGATGAAAGGTTAGTTTCCATATTTGAGATACTTCTTCCTTTTTATCAGTTGCATTTAATGTCACAAACTTTCTTACAAGCCCTGCTTGGGTTGCAGCCCATCAATTTTAGTGTTGCATTGTAATTTTTGTTTAGTTTATTTGTCTTGAGATTTCTTCATTGATCCAAGACAATTTGGAAATATGTATTTAATTTTCCAAATGCAAGGAGATTTTTCAAATGTCTTCTGTTAATTGGTTTTGACTTTAATTCCATTCATACTTTGTTTTTCAAAGTATGAAAATTATTTGAATTATTTCAATTACTTTAAACCTCATAAAAATTGCTTTGTGATCCAGGGTAAGGTCAGTCATGGTAAAGGTGCCATATGCACTTAAAATCAATGTTCTGGGCCCTCCCTGTTGGCGCAGTGGGTTAAAGCACAGCATTAAGAAGCTAAA
>NW_004567105.1:72023784-72024614 GCF_000260355.1 Condylura cristata | reverse complement strand
AACTTATGCGGAAGTGGCTTTAGCTTCTTAGTGCTGTGCTTTAACCCGCTGCGCCACCAGGGAGGGCCCCCCACTTTTTTTAAATTGAGGTTTTTATGATGCCGTCTTCTCTCCTTTCTTAACCTATCAATTATGTATTTCCTTAAACATTTTAGTGACTGCTCTTGAGTTTGCAGTGTATTTTATAATTAATCTAAGTCTACCTTCAAACACCACCATGCTGCCTCACAGGTGGTGAAAATATAATGTTTCCAGTCCCTCCCTCCTGGTGTCTTTGATTTTCTGCAGATTGGATATGATATGCTTAGGCAGACTGTTTTAGTGTTTGTCCTGTTTGTTGTTCTTTGAGCTTCCTGGAACTCTTTTTCATGCCTGTCATTAACTTAGAGCACTCTGAGCCACTATTTATCTTGACTTTCTGTAGTTTAACAGTGATGACTAGGTGTAGGTATTTTGCTCCGTGTTCTCTACATTTCCTACATCTGGGATTTGGTGTGGAAATTTTCAATCATTGTTATTTAAAATCTCTATCTGTTCCTTTCCTTCTGCTATTCTTACTGTATTCATGGGACCTTTTGCAATTGTCCCATGGTTTGTGGATATTCTGTTCTTTATTATCCCCCCTTCTGTTAACTCTGTTTTCCAGTTTGGGAAGTTTCTCTTGACAAATCTTCAAGCTTACTGATCTGGGTTTTTTTTGGTTTTTTGGGTTTTTTTTTTTTTTTTGGCCATATTAAAAGTGCTGACACTGGTTAGTCAGTCTCCATCATCCCAATGCCAGAGTCAATGCTCACACCCGTACTCTGGACCTACCTTGTCACAGTTGGGAG
>NW_004567105.1:71941669-72023684 GCF_000260355.1 Condylura cristata | reverse complement strand
TTTTTTTTTTTTTTTTTTGGCCATATTCAGTCTACTGATGAGCACATTGAAAGCATTCTTCATTTCTATTACCATGTTTTTTATTTCCAGCATTTTGTTTTGATCTTTCTTAGTGTTGCTATCTCTCCATTTATCCACCAGTTCTTATGTGTTGTCCACTTTTTCCACTAGTGACTTCTACATATTTATTGTAGTATTTTAAATTCTTGTTTTGATGATTCTGCCCTCTCTGACTAAGTCTCTGATATTTATTCTGCATCCCCAGACTGTGGCTGTTTTTTCCCCTGGGAGTGGCTTCCTGACTTCTGGGTAACACCATTTTCTCTCCTGTGCTTCTTGAGCTTTCCAGGACCTTTACAACCAATTCTCTGCATCACATTTCTCATGTTTGGTGCCTCCGTGGTGGCACAAGGAGTTAAGTCTTAGCAATATGAAGCTATCCACAGCCACTACATCCTGAATTTGATACCTGGCCAGGGAGCTGACCCACAGGGCATGGCAGACCTCTCCTTTCTCACCCACTGCTCCCCTCAACAGTATACTTCAGTAGACTTGCCTGTTCTGCTCCCCATTCTGTCTCTGATGAATCCTCTCACCCCCTGCACCTCTGGCCTATACCCTAGCTCTTGTATGCCTAAATATATATATATAAATAAATCCCTCTATGTCTGGACTATCTAGAAAGGTTTCTATTTCCCTATTAGATATTGACCAGGAGAATAGGTGACCTTCAAATATGGACTCTGATGGTGCCAGGCAGGGGCAGCTGATTGTTCTCATGAATACAATTAGTGCAGAATATATTCATAAATATGTGCCTTGGGGAGCAATAAAGACATAAAGATTGTCATTGCATTACAAATGAGAAAAGGAAACAAGTTTTAATTCATGAATTTGCTTGTACTCTTGTCCTGCTATTACATTAGCCTTACCATGCATATATAGTTGATGAGATTAAGTGTAGACCCTATGTCATCGTCTCAAAAATTCTGATTTTAAACTGATGTCTTTTCAGTGAACATATAGAAACATAATAAACTGTGGTGTATCTATACAATAGAATATGAATCTATGCTTTAAAAAATGAACTATCAAGCCATATAAAGATATAAAAGAAATTTAAAGACATATATTACTTAGTGAAAGAAGTCGCTCTTATGTGAGAGTATTATATGATGTTTAACTCCAATTACATGTCATTCTGGAAAAGGCAACACTGATGATAGTAAAGTAATCAGAACTTGCCAAGGCTGGAGGAAAGAGGGATGAATAAGCAGAGAACAAAGCTTCTTTAGCACAATGAAACTATTCTGTGTAATACCACAATAGTGGCTATATGTCATTATACATTTCTCAAAACCCATAGAACATGATACTAGAGTGAACCCTAATGGGAACCTTAGTCTTTGGTGATAATGATGTGTCAGTGTTGGTTCATCACTGGTAAGAAATGTACCACTTCGGTGGGGAATGTTGATAGTGGGGGAAGTTATGCCTGAATGGGGGCAAAAGGATATTGGAACGGTCTCTGCTATCGACTCAGTTTTGCTGAGAACCTGTTACTGTTCTCGGTAGATGATAGATGGATGGATGGACGGATGGACGGACAGACGGACGGATGTTTCACTGCTCAGAAAAATTGTCCAATAAGTAGAACTACTATTCTATGAGAAAGTTTTTAAATCTTCTGTTTTGTGGAAATTAATCCTCCCATGAACATCACGGAAACTTTAAGCTTAACTTGCTATTATTTATATAAAGAAGAGAAAAAGGCTTATAGGCCAATATGCACACACTCAAAATGCATCGTCTTACAAACACAATTACATGTCCTTCTTCATGCTGAATCAAGATCACAGGGACATCCAAATGTGAAATTAAATGAGGGAATGATAACAATATGCTTGAGTAGTTTATTGTTTGTGCCAGTCTGGAAAAGTGCATTATACTCTAAAGGAAGAAATAATAATACATTGAATGACAGTATGTTTATTGTTTATTGAAAGAAAGTGAGTTACTTTAAATGCCATGAAACTATATTTGATAACTATTTTTTAAACCAATAAACAAAAACAAAACTTTTTCTTTTTTACCATCTGACCTTTCTCCAACTATACCTTGTCCAAGATTTTATCCTGGTTAATGGTTACAAGGAACAGAGATTGTACTCATTGAGTGAGCAAGCACAGAATATTCAAAAGGTGCTCAGCAGATCACAAATTCTTTAGAGGACTGCAAATCAGACTTGAGATGAGCTCCCTGGGAGAGTTCCCAAATCCACATAGCAGAACTATTCTGACTCAGAAACTGTTTTCACCACCACTGCCACCTGGCAATAATCATGCAGCTTCTACTATGCCAAGAATTCTACCTCACAGCTTTAACCTCCAAAGAATGAGAATAAGTTCACCATCTGTATTAGTCAAAGTTATCAGCATTATCCAGAGAAATAGAGCTGACAGGATGCGTATGTGTGTCTATGTGCTTGTGTACATCAATCAATAGAGATAGATAGGTGGACAGAGAGATAGATAGAAAGAATAGACAGACAGACATTTTAAAGAAATGACTAGTGATTATAAAGGCTTAGTGAGTTTTAAATCTGATAGGGCATACATGATCTGAACGCAAGCCAAAGCAGAGAGCCAAAGAAGAGCCAATATTACAGTTCAAGATCAAGGGCTATCTGCTATCAGAATTCACTCTTGCTTGGGAAGTCAGTATTTTGTTCTATTCAGACCTGCAACTGATTGAATGAGGCCCATCTACATTGAAGAGGGAAATCAGCTTTTTAAAAAGTCCACCAAATAAATATTTGTCTCATTCGAAAACACCCTTACAGAAACTCCAAAATAATGTTTGATCAAATATCTTACTACCATGACATGGTAAAATTAACACATAAAATTAACTATCACACCTTCCCTACCCTCTTTTTAGCAGCTGCTATGTCAAAGTTTGACAAAGACATGTTTGATTGGAAGAGTAAACCAATGAGGATCCAGGCAGAAAAGAAATGGCAGAGAATGTGTTAAGAAGACTGATAACAATGATGTGGACTGGAATGGTGACATGGTCAAGGGCTAGCAGAGGAGGAGGGGATCATTACTGCAACGAGATCTAAGAGGAAGGAGCTACTCCTGAAACAGCCAAGAAAGACATTAGATAGTTTTTGTTTCATTTCAGGGCTTTACAGTTATTTATTGAGAGTGACTTTCAATATGAAGACACTGCTAAGCTTTTCTCCATCATTGGCAGGTTATCATGGCTGGTGGTCCCTTTATTGGAACTAGTTGGTGGGCCAAGCTGCAGTCACCACAATAGCCACAGCAGCAATAAAAATCACATTATGAGGCCACAAAATTTTGACTTTCTGTCTGCCATATTCTGTGAACATACTCAGTTTCAGAGCAAAGTTTCACATTAGTAATCTCCACCAGATGGGCATATCATCAGTTATCTCCATGATTCTCTACTGTCTCTACTTTCTATTCCTGAAACAGTGGCAACTGTCAGAACACTTCCTGGCATGGATGAGGCAGGGCAATCAGCACCCCTCTGCCCTCTGCTTCTACTCTCCAGGCTTCCGCTATTGCCTTCCACTGGCCCAACCCAACCAGAAAGAAGAGATAAGGAAATCTTGATGATACTATCCATACTGGTCATCCTCCTGGGGGACAGAGAAGGAAGAGAGAATGGAGAGTAGATCCAGAAGGACAGGCAAAACTCATCACCCCCAGGCTGGGCTGCAGCCCTCAGACTGAGCAGGAATATGAGAGCAGGAACTCAAGTGCTACCTTCTACCTTCAAAAGCCAAGGCTTTCAAAACTTTAAAGGAGGGAAATCTCTAAAATAAAATAAAGATTCTGGGTAGATACAAAATAGTGTCCTCTCTGAGCCTCATCGGTGTGGTACATCCTGAAAGTCAAAGACATCATCAAGCAATAGCCTCTGCTGTGAAATTTCCCCAATTTCAGAAAAGCTAAAACAACTGCTTCATATTCAACCTTTTCTCTCCTCTTCCAGGACCTCCCATGCCCCAGACTCCAAGTCCTTTGCATCTTTATCTTTTCCCTTGAACAAGATTCTAATGGTATCTGAGAGAAAGACAACACAATTGCACAAAAAGTAAGCTTTTCATTTCAGCACTGAGTGTGAAATTTACTGCCTAAATCTCTAACTTACTCAAGATCCAAGGAATTTGACCCGCATGAAGAGACTGAAAGGATGGACAGAAGCCTCCTGCTCTCTTTGTGGCAGTACAGGGGATGAGTCACCCATCTGCCATGGGGGGATGGAAACTGGGAACAGCCGCCCCTCTGTTTTCTAGATACAAACACACCTATGCAAACAAGTATGCTCTTTCATTCTTGGTCATACTTACAAAAGTAGACCAAGTTCAGAAGGCCTAGGGTCAGATATTATTGGATCTGCATTGTGTTATCGTGCTCTGACTTAATGTTGTTTTCAGTTGTCAGCATTTAAAAATTGGGATATTCAAAATCAGAATGCTAGCCTCTCCTAAAAATTAGGATTCTCTGGAAAAGCTAGTGTTCCCACATGGCAGTGCTCAGCAAGAGCTGGGAAGCACCTGCCTCCTTTGGTGTGGGTAAATCTGATAGACTAAGAGAATCATATGTCTTAAGAAACAGAAAAGGGAGCATGTTTTCATGCTGAAATGATCCAGCCCATCTCCTTCATCTATGCTTTCGGCATAGACCCAACTGGCATTTGGGATTGTGGTATTTGGTGTGCCTTTAGACACACATTAACACTTTTTACTGACGTAGATACATTAGCCTCTTGGGTCTTTATTTGATTTAATTTCCCTCTCAAATCCTTAGCATAATTTCTTTTCATCCAAAGTGTTTGTCATCCAAAATCACCTCTAAGGATGGCAATATCCAATTTCTTATTTATTCAGTCATTCATTTTCCATTCAACAAATAATTATTGAGGGCTTATAAACAAAGCACTTTGCTAAGCACCAGAAGTATATCGATGAGAAAAGGCAATATGACTTTGGCCCTCAAGCTGCTACCACTCACTGTCCAACCATTTTCCCAGAAATTAAGTAGGGTGAATTAAATGAAATAAAAATGAATTCTATATTTCAATGAGCAACTTTACAGCTTTGTCTTATGCCTGCACTCTCACCTAGAAAATGCCCTTGCCTATGGTATTAAAGGAAATCAAAGAAGTGGCCCTCCCTGGTGGCGCATCGGGTTAAGGCACAGCACAAAGAAGCTTAAACCACTTCTGCATGAGTTCAATTCCCGCATGCCCCGGAGGTGATCCACATGGCGCAGCAGACCTCTCCTGACCTGCCCGCTGCTCCTCTCAGCAGTGTACTTCGTCGATCTGCCTGTTCTGTACCCCACTCTGTCTCTGGTGAATCCTCTCACCCTCGCATCTCTGACCTGTACCCCAGTTCTGTACGAATAAATAAATAAATCTTTAAAAAAAAAAAAAAAGAAAAGAAATCAAAGAAACACACTAATTATTTTCACTGACTGGGCTCCAAATGTTATCACTACTATTTAAGTTGTTATAGACTATGATGCCGTGGTCCCTAAGTTTCAGCACTTGCTTATTGATGATTAAGAGCATATCTGTCATGGGTCAGCTATGATTCTTCTCCAGATCAGCTTCACACGGTATGTAGAGGATGGAGCAGCCTCCTTCTATGGCCTGACCAGTGTATGGTAGAAGGAAAGAGCTATGACAGAATCATACAATAGCACTTACACCTTCTGCTTGGAAATCAAACACCATTTTCCCTCACACTTCTTTGCATAAGGTAATGTCTTGGCCATGTTTGAGTTGAACAGAGCAGAACTAGCTATCCCTCCAGCAGGATGGACACCCCAGGAGGTCATTTGAGGAAAGAACATTGTTATATTTTGAATACAAATACAATTTACCACAAATAGCGATGCAATCAGTCTTCCCATCCCCAAAAACAAATAAAAAGAGGGTTTTGCATAAAAGTCATATTCATAAGAAATGATAGTTTCCAATTCAAGAGCCAAGTAATCTAGCAAAGAATGAACATGACAAGCCCAGGGTCAGTTGTGTTCCCTTGCTCCTTGCTACCACTGCCCCAGCCACATGTTTTCTTCACAGAGCAGATGGATGCTCTCACTGCGGATCACAGCCCACATGCTAAGGTCAAGTTTCCCCTGTCTGCACTTCATAGCAAAGTGACTGAGACAAGAAGCCTAGAAAATTGTGTTTTGGGGATATTAAAGAACTTCCTGACTTAATTGACTGATGAATAATAACTTCTAAAACTAGCTCTGCATTTCATTACATAGTGTCTGAAATGATACTGACTCAGCTTACCTGAAATCCTGGCATATGCAAATTATGAACAGACTCCCCTTTTTCCTGAATTTTATAGAGAGGTAATTGACTGTCAAAAACCTGATGGTTTGATTTACATGTATTGTGAAATAACTACCAAAATTGGTACAGCTAACATCATCCTCTCATATAAAAGGGGGGGATAAAGAAAAACTTTTTCTCCTCTTGATGAGAACTCTCAGAATGTAGTCTCTGAACTTTCCTGTATGTCACAGAGCAGTGCTGACTACAGGCATTGTGTTGTACATTATATCCTTAGCACTTATTACCTTACAACTGGAAGTTTGTACCTTTTGACCACTTTCCTCCTCCAATTTCCTCTTCCTTATGATTCCTTTAGCAATCATAAGTCTGATCTCTTTTTCTGAGTTTGTTTTTGTTGCTGTTGTTTTTGTTCTACATGTAAGTGAGATCAAGTGACTTTCTCTGTCTACCTTATTTCACTTGGCATAATGTGTTCAAATTCCAAATATGTTACAAATGGTAGAATTTCTTTATTATTTTTATGGCTGTGTAGTATTCCATGGCAGATGTATACCACAGCTTCTTTGCCCGTTTATCTATCAATGGACATTTGTATTAGTCCCACTTCTTGGTTATTATAAATAATGCTGCAGTGAACATGGGGATACAGACATCTTTTTGCAATTAGTCTTTTCATTTCCTTTGAATAGAGTCAGCCCCAGAAGTGCAATTGCTGGATTATATGATGGTTCTATTTTTAACTTTTTGAGGATCCTCCATACTCTTTTCCATGATGGCTACTAAATTTACATTTCCATTAACAATGTAGAAGGATTCTCTTTTCTCCACATGCATTCTAGCACTTGTTATCTCTTGTCTTTTTGCTGATAGTCATTTTAACAGGCAAGAGATAATATCTCATTGTGTTTTAATTTTCATTTCACAAATTTTCATTTCCCTAATGAGTAGTGATGTTTATCCTCTTCTTACATGCCTGTTGGCCTTTTGTGTATTTTCCTCAGAAATATTTATTTAGGCCATTAGTCCATTTTTAAATACGGCTATTTGGGTTTTTTCTGCCATTGAATTTATATATTCTTTAATACTCTTGGATATTAACACCTTATCACATAGTAGTTTGTGATATTTTTCATTTTATAGGTTGCCTTTTCACTTTGTTGATTTCTTTTGCTGTGCAGAATCATTAAAGTAGTCCCATTTGCTTACTTTTCATTTTGTTCTGTATTCTTTTGGAATATCATAAAAATCATTAGCAAGACCAAATCAATGAGTTTTATTTTTCTAATATTTTAATTGTTTCAGGACTTACATTTAAGTTTTTTTTTAACCATTTCCACAAATCCATATAATCCAGAAAAAGTTAATTTTCATAAATGAAGATTGGGCCTGGTTTCATTTTTTTCACATGTGAATAAGAGATAATCCAATAATCCCAGATCCATTTATTGAAGATACTGTCTTTTCCCCATTGAGTATTTTTAGATTCCTGGACAAATATTGTTTGACTATATATACTTGGTTTATTTCTGAACTCTTGTTTCTGTTCCGTGGATCTCTTTGTCTGTTTTTATGCTAGTACCACACTGTTTTGATGACTACAGCTTTATTCTATAACTTGAAATCAAGAAGTTTCATACCTCCTGCTTTATCCCTCTTTCTAAGGTTTCCCTGAATTTTCTTTGTACTGGTTGTCAAAAGCCTCTCCCTGCTTCTTTGTCCCAATCATATTCCCAGTTGTTGAGCACTGAAGATTACCCTTCAACCCCCATGGTAAGAGATTATAGTATGGACTCCACAGGAAATCCACTATACTGGAGGTTGTACACTTGGGTTCACTTTCTTTTTATTTCTCTTTTTTTTAAAGATTTATTTATTCATGCATACAAGAGCTAGGGTGTATGCCAGAGGTGTAGGGGGGTAGGTGAGAGGAATCACCAGAGATAGAGTAAGGAACAAAACAAGCAGACTGACTGAAATGCAGTGCTAAGGGGAGCAGCAAGCAAGACAGGAGAGGTCTGACGTGCCATATGGATTAGATACTGGTCAGGTATCAAACTCATCTTCAGTGGCTGGCAATAGCTTGATAGTGCTGAAACTTAACCCCTTGCACCACCAGAGAGCCCCTGCTTGGAGTCTTTTTCTACTTACGGAACTGGAAACTCAGAGGTTACCTTTCTCTAGGGTCCTGCACTGCCCTAAGAAAGGGGTAATGAGGCTAGTGTTGCCCTACTCTTACCTTCTAATGCACTCTGTCTTGGTCTCTAGGTCATGAGCAAGCTTCATCCTACCCCTCAGTGTTCTGGGATTCTCTCAATAATGTCTTGTTCTTGAATAAGTGTTTTTGTTTTTGTTTGCTTTTTTTGTGACATGCAGCAAAGTCAGGACTGACTTATGTGATATCTTAGTAACATCATTCACAGTTGATACAGTACCTTTAAGTTCCCCAAACTGCCAACTTTCTCATTGTCTTCCAGACCTTATATTGGGTGGGGGTAAAGAGGCCTTCATTTGCATAGCCTCTCCCCCACATCTTGTAAGAGTGCCTACAGGTTTATAATCATAACCATTAGAAGGCCTTAGTTCTCTCTTCATCTCCTTAGAAAGAGATAAAGGTAGGGAATTGAAAACTATAATTGCTTTCTACCCATGCTATCTCTTACTTTTTCTGCCCCAAAATTCTCTAGTCAAAATTGTAAAATACAGATGCAAGAAGGCAACTGTGTGATTCATAAAGATTTGGGGAGAGAATCAGTGGATTATAAATGCACAAATGCCTTCCAGACAAGAAAGAAATCTTTATCCCCAGAAAGGGAGGCACTTAGCCCCAATAGAAGACAGGAGGTGAAGGAATCTGGAGGCTTTTAAAGCAATTAACCGTATCAGCAGACTATCTGAATTGCAGTTTATTTTCATTAGTTTGCTTTCTGCCCCAAACCAGGCATAAATTGAAGTTCCCAAAATTATTCTGCTATAGATCACTAAATGTTAGTTCCATGGGGAAACATGATAAAAATAGCAATACTGTTACTACAAAACTGAAACCCTTTGTTGTGATCCAAATAAGAGAGCAAATGTGCTTTCCCAGATCTAAGCTTCTTAACCCATCTTACCATTTCCGTTACCAATGAATTGTAACCACAGCAGGTATGTAACAGGCATCTGTGGCTTGTAGCCTTCAGACACAGAATCTACTCTCTAGCAGGTACACATACAGGACAGACTTTAAATAAATGATTCTGATGGAACCTTATAAAGCCCGCTGATAAAACAAGAGAATTGCATTTCCATTAGCTTGAACTTATTTTAGCAAAGAAACCTGGAAGAACCCCATTAAAAAGGCTAGGGGTGGAGTGAGATATTTTCTTTAAATCATGCCACAAAGGTGGCCCTGCACAGTATAAATATTGGCACCTCTAAGATGCCAGTGCTACAGTCAATAAAGAATGGTAAGCATGTGGGCCTTACACATATGGTTGAGAGGTAGGTGCTGGGTTAAGTACTAGCAATACAGACATGAACAAAATGAACACCATTCCCATCCCTCATTCTCCATGGAGAATGATAGACAAATGTTCAGAAAATTTATGAGAGTTAATAACGGAAGGAGAGGTATGGAGAACTGTGGCATCCAGAATAGAGACATTTAATTTGGGGGAGTCAGAAATGTCTTCTTTGAGAAGTAGCTTAGAAACTGAGACAAAGAAGATTTGTGGAATATTAATTAGAACACATGGCAGTTCATATTACTGCCCACGGAGATTCTCACTGTTGTCAGCTCCCCACCTTTCCATCCAAGAAGCTCCCACCATGTATGGCAGATCACAGTAAGCAAAACTCAGCAGCAAACACCCACCTTGTTCCATTAGCAGACAGTAAGACAAATAAATGGAGAAATAAACTGAGGACAATTTTTGGTCCAAAAACCTTGAAATGGAAAAACCCAAAGTTGACTAGATGGGTCATCACAAAAGTGAGTTCATTTGGATTTGTTGTAATAGACAGTCACAAAGTCCTGCCCAGATCATATAATCACACCTTCACACAGTCAAGAATAGTGCTCCTTTTTTTTTTTTGATAGTCTTAAAAAGATAATGAGACGCAAAACTGCAGCTTTATAAATGGAACAAGAAGGAGGAGCTTCTTGTCAGTCATTTGACAAATGTATTTGAAAACTTTTCTTCAGGAATGGTGCAAAGAGAAAAATAACAGCAGATATTATCAACAGTCAGTGTCACTCTTAGATTTAAAGATAAAATATACATTGCTTTCTAAAATGCCAGAGTATGTGATCCCCTATTTCTCATAAATGAGCAACTTCCTGATTACCCAGCAATAATCTACTCAGCTTACAGTTTAACTCAACTGATGACTTAATTTGGAAAAAAAAAACCTTAGCAAATTGATTACAAGCAAGAGGAGTACAATAGTGTTAATAATTTCCCTTCTGAAGATGTGTCATCCTACATAAAAGTTTTCTTTAATATAATTCTCAAAATCAGGACGCCAGATTCTTCTGGGGGTTATTCTAACCACCTTTGGTGTCTTCTTCCCTGGCCACAGAAGGCCCAGAGAAGCCCTAACTCTATGTGTAAAGTGCCTGGTGCAGAATGTTGATATCACAGGGCATTGACCTGCCTTTTCCTTTGCTATGAGAGGTGACGCTTGTCCCCTTGCCTCTTTCCAAACAAATTAAACCAGGTTCTCCCTGCTAACCTCAAAAGCATTCTAGTAATCCACACCAGCCATCTAACTGAGACCCCTTTCCTATTTAGCCAGGAGCAGAGGACTCAAGAGCCTTCACTGTAGAAAGCTCTCACTCAGCTCTCACAGATCCTTTTGTTAGGGAAAAAGAGGCCACGTGGGGTGCATCATTCCTAGTGCTCTGTGGTGTGTGTTAACAGGCAGAAAGACTTCAGAGGAAATTGTTTCTGCCCTTTCTTTGAAATAAATGCAACTATAACTTCAAGTTTGGGGATTTACAAGTCTAGAAGTGAACTCTCGGGTAATCTCATATGTTGTGATACATTCGTTGGGTGGGTATAAAAGTCCATGAGTTACTTCTTATTCTTCTCAGGAAGATATCTCTTGAGAAAATTATAGCAAAGCAATAGGATTTTTTATTTTTTTTCTGTTTAAAAATAAAAATCAGCTATTCTGGCAGTACTACTGTATATTCCAATATTTTTGTTATGCGAAAGTTGCACTTTGCCTTATTTGTTATGTGACTTGAAAATTATTGTATCCCCCCACTATATGATAGAGGGATGGCTGCAATGTTCCCCAAGGGGCTAACATTCATCAAATTAGTCAACATAGCTTGTGTCCTCCAAATAGTCATAAAGCATTTTAAAAATTGATTTTCCAATCATGAATCAGTTGGAGCAAGTAACACACAGTGAGTTTTTAACATGTCAATTTTCAGCATTCTATGGTTGGCAGCAAGTTCAGTCATTCTTCCAAATAATATACCAGCCTATCCAATGGATGACTTCTGACATTCCCTTCCTAACCTCCCCACAACCACCACCACAAGACAAAGAAGTAACCACAAAGGCTCCTTTAAAATATAAATATTAGCAGAGAGAATGTCAACTTTCCAAGTATTAGTAGGAGCAATAATCAATTATTGGTTTAACTATCAGTAGCAATAAGGACATAGAAAATAAGCCCCCTCTGTCTAAAGAAACTTCTTTTGTCAATCTGGTCCAAGCAAGGTGTTTTCATACTGAAATGGCTCAAGTTCAGATTCTACTTGGGATGATGACAGTTCTTTTCTGTTCATGGCATCCCCTTCTTTAAGTTGACTAGTGGTCCCTTCCTTTTCTTCTTACTCCTCTCTCTCTCCCCATTTTCTGGAGGTGTTGATTTCTAGGAGAGACATCACAGAAATATTCAGAAGCTTTTGTATGACTCTAAAAAGAAAACCTGTTAAGTTTTCACTTGGGGGTTTTCACTTACAATACATTTGAATCCTTAAGCTCACCATTACATTCACAATTATCCACAATGTCTAAGTAGTTTTGATA
Organism: Condylura cristata; assembly: GCF_000260355.1. Taxonomy (NCBI): domain Eukaryota; kingdom Metazoa; phylum Chordata; class Mammalia; order Eulipotyphla; family Talpidae; genus Condylura; species Condylura cristata. Next base: position 72,011,307 of record NW_004567105.1, on the reverse strand, counting down.
TTCTTGCTGTAGTTTCAAATATCTTATGTGATTTTACTGTTTTGTTATTCATTTTCAAGGGACCATTTTACACTTGGCACAATGTAGCATTAAAGGTTTCCCCCAAGAAAACACCTCAGAAATATCATTCTTCCCACTCTTTGATCTTCACAAACAAATCTATCAGATTAAAAATATCCCGAATAACATACCTTTCTCTGGCTTTTCCCTTCTTAAGAAAATTGTCTCTAAGAAGGGGAGGTAGAGGACTAGGTATCAGAGGTAATAATGAAACATACTCTTTTCTTGTATTCATTTTCTATTGATTATTAAAAACTTCATGACTTAGAGCAATGAATGTGTTGTCTCACACTTAGAAGTCTGAGATAGAGTCACTGGTCTCTCCCCTTTGGGTCCATGAAGTTGAAATCAGAAAGTCAGACTAATTCCCTACTGGAGAATAATGTGCTTTTCAGCTTACTTAGGTACGTGATGAATTTCATTGCTGAGGAGAGTCAGCAGTAGGTGGAAATCCCAGCTTCCTTGCTGGCTGCACATGGGGTGCTGGTCTTGGTACCTCCAGATTAGTGTAAGTTCCCCTGGCAATGCTAATCAAATTCTGCTCTTGCCCTTTACTTTTTGAACTTTTTCACACTTTTCTTGGAATAGAAAACAATAGTACATACCCAGATCATTAAGTAAAGCATGGTGATAAAGTATCAACAACTGTCTAACATGAATTCTGGTAGTGACACAAGCTATGCAACGTCTATTGTCTGGCAGATTCCGGGTAAATCGGGAAAAGCTCTGAAAAATCGGACTTTCCACTGCTAGCTTATGTTATGACCTCCCTTTTTTGTATAACTGTGATATCGAAATATTCTGAGCAACTTTCAGCTTACAATCGGACTGCCTCAGCCGCACAAGGCCTGCCTGCCTTGACAAGCAAGCACTGCACCAGGGTGAAAAAATTCCCCTGAAGTCAAGTGACTTGACTACTGACTGATAAAAGCAAAACGTCTGTTTTTGCAAAGTCTCCCTCACTGCCGGATGGAGGATAACCCAAATCTTATCATTCTATCATCTCACCTAGCCTTCTATTCAGCCTTTTAAAGAATTACTCAAACTTCCTATTGTTTGGCCTTTAGATGTGGAAATTCATCCAGGTTGCCTGTTTTTAAACTGGTCAAGTTTTCCACCTGCTACACCTTAAAGGAATCCACAAAAGTCTTCTGGCTAGTTTTTCAGGATTCTACTATGTAGTCTTTAGATAAAGAAATCCACCTATGTCTCCTATTCAGAGATTTGATTAACAAGGAATTTCCTCTTCTGTCTCCCAGGATGACTCAGGCAGAAAAACAAAAACCCATTAAGTAGTAGATAAGGTTTAGGGGACTTCTATCTTAGTTGATCTCCACTATAGTAATATTAGTCATAAACTTTGTGCACCTATGTACCTGTTTTTAACCTTAATTGATTTTAGAATGTTATATCTCAGCTAAAGGGCAATATAACCCTAAACTGTTCTTAGAAAAAAAAGATGATTGTAATCTCTCAGCCCAGTTCGTGTGCTGATGTCATCCCACTGCTTGCTCGTAATGTATAAAATAAACCTCTGCTGAAGGCAGAGCAGAAAGACTTGTACCCAACTACAACTCCCGTGTCTTCCTCGCCCCCCTTTCCCCTTTTTCCTCCCTTTCCCCCTTTTTTAGGAATCTCCACTCGCCGACGCCTTCCCACCTTAGGGTCCTGCCTGTCTTGCCTCCAGACACCTCAATAATTGGAGCTGGCCTCCAACATGGTAGTAAGTGGTTGGCCATGTCAGGGGAGTAGGAAAGAGGAGAAGAGAACCACACTACTCAGCCACCAAGTGTTCTGGTTCTGCTCACTAGTGGATGGAAGACTTTCCAGTCCTGATCAGTCACCCATGAGCTTCATCACAGTAAGTCAGAATACCTAATATTTCAGGCTAATTATAGGTAGAAGAGAGAATAACTCCAGACTCACAGAAACTGGTCTGAATGATTGCCCAAGTGCCCTCCATCATGAGATGGCAAAATCTTCTGAATGGCTGTTGAAGCATGGAGTCTTCCCTGAGCTCCAGTTATTACACAGGGCACAGAGGCTAGTAAATGATAGTCCTGGTAAGCCACCTTCAGCCACACCTCGAAGACCATAATTCATGCAACATACCCATCATGGGCCCAGCTACTGTGTGTTGAGGTCATCTCCTGCCCCTCATACTTCCTTTAAGCTAACACCAAATGCACTGAAGAATAAAGCCAGACAGCCTAGAGTATTAGCCAAAGGACCCATTCCCTAGTCACCATGTTAAAAATCTCTATTTTTTTTAAATGACCAAATTATGCCATCCAATCCTAGGTACTCAGAACCAGAACTAGTACAGAACCCTATGTGCATGTTGATTCTACCCTATAAGTTCAAAAAGCAAGTATACTGCAGATACACATATTTTAAAGTGATACAGTAGTGTTAGCCACATATTAAATATTAGTGAGGCCTATTATGTAACATTTCTAGTTTAAAATGTACGTGAATAAAGTTCTAGTCTTTTCTTCCCACATTTCCAAGGATGGTTTGTGAGCATCCTGGAGGCACCACCCTTGCTGGAATCCCCTGGGCAGAGTGTGGTGAGTGCTTTCACACCAGAGTCCCTCAGTGCCCAAATGCAGCCTTAATAATTGTAGTTCATGAATATTTATTGGACCCTGATTCTATGCAAGGCAGTAGGTCAGATACTATAAAATATTCAAGAGAAGAAAAAAATTAATCTTATAAACTAGTAGATGCTTTCAAAATCTTTATGCTTTTGGCTTTGCACCAGGCTGTGTTGAAGGGTTCCTTCAATCCTAGCCGTAGGTAGTTCTCACTGTCCTTCTCTTCTGCTGCATCTGTCCCACAAAATTTCTACTTTCAAGGGTTCATTTGATTAACTTGGATCCACCAGATAATCTCCCTATGTTCAAGTTTGTAATATTAGTTACATCTGAAAGTCCCTTTTGCCATATAGCATATTCATAGGATTCAAGGATTAGGCTGTGGACTCCTTCTAGAAGAGATATTACTTCAGTTACCAAATCCCTCTATATTTTTCTTTATCCTTTGAATTTGTGCCATGTGTATTGTCTAGTCAAAAAAATTACTTAAATAATAAAAAGGACACTAGGACAAAAGTAGGCAACATTTGTGGAGAAGAGCATGTTTGCTGAGTGCCAAGTGCTAAGCTCATGTGTATCGCTTAATCATTACAATGTGGTGATCTAGATTCTACAAATAAGGAGATCAAGGATGAGAAGGGTTAAGTGCCTGCCCAAGGTCAGCTAGATAGTGTGCTCAGAGGTTTCTGGCATCACCACAGCCACAACATGGCCCTAGCTGTCAAGATCCAGATTTGGGAAGTGCTGTTTCTTACTCACCCTTCCTCCCTCTGTCTTACCCAGATTTCACACAGGGAATAAACGACTGTAGGAAGCGTCTTTAAGGGTAGTGTATTTTATGAGTGCTTTGAGAAAGCTTTCTGTTTCTAATAGTTGTTACCTGTAAGTACCGATAATACATTGGTGTAGGTGCTTCCAGATGTCTATCTGCATTGAGAGAGAGAAAAGGAAAGAGAGAAGGAGGGATGAAAGGGCAAAGAGAGGAGTTAATTTGTCTTTTTGAAAATGCTATACCACCTCAAGGTTTACCAGTTATTTACATTTGTTTTTCTTTGAAAAGTTTTTTTTTTTTCATGGCAATAGACACGTTTCTATAATAAATTATTTTACGAAACCCCAAAGGAGGTTTCTGAAATAATTTTAAATGAGTGGTACATGTTCATTAAGGAAAAATTAGAAAGTACAGATCAGCAAAAACAAAACAAATCATGATTCCAGCATGTATAGACAGCCACCGCTCACATTACCACCTTCATTGTTATTGAGTACACATCATTCTAATCCTCCAAAGCTCGATACTGTTAACAAGATTTTGCTAGACACACTTTTTTTTTTGGCTTGACAGATAGTAAGCAAGTATAGGAGAAGCTAAACCTTGGCTTTTCTCCCCGATATTTCCTAAAGACTGAGTTCCACAAAAGTGCTGGGTCAAAGGACATGTGCGCTTTTCAAGTCATTGATCAATATCCTCAAATTGTTTTCTGGGGAAAAGTCACAGATTAGAGGGGTAAATTTTTCCAGGCCCCTTCACCAGTTGGGGGCGCTATAATCTTTTTAAGTCATTGGCATATCATTTATGCATTTTCCACTCTGGCACAACATAGGCTGTTTAGGGTCTTTGTTTGGGAACGCAAGTTCAAATGACTTTTCTGGCATGCTGTCTTAATCATATTCTTTAGGAAGACTTGTTCTTGTGCAAGGAAAAAAATCACAAAACACACACATTTAAAGGAGAAAATTACAAAATCATGAAAGATTCTGGTTGAAGAAAGAAGTGGGATGTCCATTTGAAATTGTTTCCAGAAGAAAGCAGTCACCTTTGTTTTGCTTTGATTTTGTTTCTGAAAATATTTTACTTTCAACCCCAGAGAGTCCACTTAGAACTTTAAGACTGTCGTGTCAAATACCACGACAAAATCCTGAATAAGTTCTGACACTTGTTTGGTGACTACCTTAGTGCAAATAGAAACACAGGAACATCTCAAATTTTCTTGCTCTATTCTTCAAAATACAAAGCGCCTGTTCAAAAGGTTTATCTTTAAGAATCTCTTCTGATGTTTATGTGGTTTCAGTTAGCATATAATCCGCCACATAAAGCTCAGACCAGCCGTTGCTTGGCCCATTTCCAACAATTATCTGAGAAATTTTATTTCAGTCACTAAATTTCCAATTTTAATCAACTTGCATACCCCCAGCCACCCCCAGCAGTGAGCAATCACAGTCAGGTCTGATGGAAGCAGTGATTGTGTCTGTGACCCCAGAAGATCCCTCTCCATCAGCTAGCTCTTAGAAATCCCTGGCGTTTCATTGTCTCCCATTAAAATTTCACCATTTCCATTTATGATATGTGAATGAAGGAAAAAACTATTGCCCAGAGACAGGGAGGGCCCCCTCTTGGGGGTGACTGGTTGTCTGTGTCACTCAGGCTAGAGCTGTGGAAGGAAAGCAATCACCCAGGAAATAGATGTGTGCTCTGTTCCTTCATATCATCAGATGCCTGGCTTAACCAGAGATTTTTCTCCCAGCTCCCGTGATGATAGTTCTGTGCCAGCCATCTAAGGGTAATTGATTCCTTGGCTAATTTGACTTTGGTACCAGTAGCTGTTTTGAGGCAATATTCACCCAGAGCTCCAAGCTTAACCCCAACAGTTAAACTTTTTGGGCACTGCCAAGAGCTACCATCCCACTCAGCAAACCCCCAAGGACTGTGCTTTCGGCACCTAACAGAGGTCCAGTTTGCAAATGACAGACAGTGGAATAGAGGGGCTCTTAATTGTAACATATAAGTCTATTCATTCTGTATATTTGCATTCTAAGAACCACATGCCAAGTAATGAATTGCATTCCATTATAAGGTAAGTCTATCAAAGAATATCACAAAAGTAACTACATCCCAGGTTTAAAAAAAAAAAAAAGACCTAATTTCTGCTTTTTAAAGTGTTGAGGTAGAAGGAAGAGGACAGAGGAGGTAACCAAAATTTACTTTTAGAAAATAAGTTCTTCCTCCCACAACTAACAACACAGGTTTTCTAAAACACAATGTTGAAAAATAATTCTCCCCATAGAAATAAAAATCGAATTGTAACCAGTTTCCACTTTTAAAATGCATAGATCATATTTATGCTTGAGTTAAACCTAACAAATAGACTATAGGCATTTCTCCAATTGGGTCAGAAATTAGGAAGTTAGTTGTGCCAACACTACTGTCAAGCACACCTGCCAACGATTTAGCATCTCCCCGCTTCAAGCTTTCTGAACAGCAGGAAATGTTCAGTCTTGTCACAAAGCTACTTTCCTGCGCTTTACTATGCAAGCATCTTCGCCTTGCAATATTTTACAGAGCTTATTTTTCCGACATTGCAAAAATACAAATCTAATCTACCTGTTCTTCTAGCTACAAAGATCCCTCCCATAAGCTGTTATTGTAAAATAAAGTCCTGATTCCCTTTAATCGATCAAAAGTGTGCTTTATGCCTGAGCTATACCTGCAGGGTTTTGCTGGCTTGGGTTATGTGATTGAGCAATGAGGTCAGGCAACAGTTCCTACTGCACACCCTGCCGTGATGATGCAATACATGCCCCCAGGCCATGTGTACTTGAGGGTGACTGACCCTTGCCAGGCTCTGCAGAAAGCTGAGGAGCCTGGGAGTTCGTGCCACCATCTCTGCCCTCCAGGTGGCCCTCATCCAATAACCAGGATGATGAAAACCTGAACTTAACATAACTGAAACATAATTCCGTTTCCCCAGTGGGATCAGAGTGAAGATACCCTCCACAGGGCTTTACTTGAAATTTTACCACATTGGTTTTGTTCCTATTTCCATTATTTATGGCTGTGTAACAAACTACCCCAAAGATATAAAAAGTAATCATTTCATTAGCTCATGATTCTTCTGGTCAGATAAGGCAGGGTAGGGATACCTTGTCTCTGTCCATGATGTTTGGTGACCTCAGCTAGAATGACCCAAGTGATGGAAGGGGTGATGTTTGCTTAGGTAATGTGACTGCGTCCCATGTCACTGTCAGCTGGATTCCTTAATTCTCCCCCACATGACCTCTCTATATCATGAGCTTAGATTTCACAGGTTGGTTGTTGCAGGGTCAGTTGAATGTATTAACAGCTGACTGCTTTTAGGAAAAGAAGAAGCTGCTAGACTTAGGAAGTGATAAGCCACGTCTGCTGTGTATATTGTCCAAAGTAGTAGTGTAGGAGCCCCGTTATCATGTTGGTGAATGGAGTGGGGTGTACAAGTGGGAGAGGCGGGGGATGGCATGCATGGTGGCCACCTTTGGAGACCAGCTACCACTCCCCTTTCTGTCCTGTAGGAAGGACTCTAATTGAAACCACCTAAAACAAGGGTTAATTGTATCCAAAGAGCCAGTTTCATCTCCTAGAAGGTTTGTTGCCAGCACAGGCCAAACTCAAGTCTCCATCCTGACACTTGCAAATCCCTAGGAGGAAATATAACATCCCTAAATCAGGGGGTCTTGATTTTGACTTGGGAGCTGAAAACAAAAACCAACATTTGGTCCTGACCTAGAGTCTGAAATAACTGGACTGAAATAATTCCTATTCAAGGGTATTTTTAATTGTTTTTAAACTCCTCTGCCCCCATAATAACTCAAAGGTGCTGCCCAGGTAGAGAACCACTGTTCAAGCTATTTGGGGGGCTAGGGAGGACAGAGGAATGAAAATGCCTCAAGGTATCCAGTGAACAAGAATAAAAAATAACCCTTAACCCAGTTACCTCTTACCATTGAGACAAAATCTTATCACTACCAACAAAAATGCTGGTTGCTGATCCCATTTCCAAATCCAGTTGCTCTTTTTCCAAGTTTGGGAGTGATCTGACTTCTTGTATGTGTCTTGGCGAAGCACATCTGTATACTGTCCTACTTTAGAAAGCCAAATTTCAGCTGCTGAGTACCCTTTGCCTTTTGGTGTTTAGCGCTGAATGTGAGTCCTAACTCCCACCTATGTTTTAAGGTCTGGTCACTTTCTCTTCACAAGGGACAAAGAACAATCTAGTTATGTCTGTGTCTGAGGTAAGCAAAAACACAAGTGTTCCAATGCCATTTAGAAAGTTGCTAACATGGAATCTGCCCACCAAAGTTTCATGGTCTAGAAAGCTCTCGGAGATAATACACTAGAAAACACTCTCCCTGGCTGATTCCTCAATAGAAAGGACAATATTTTCACCTTTTCTTCTCGCTGAGTCTGTTAATTTTTAAACGAGATAAAGGAGACAGTGTTCTAACTTCCTACTATAGTTTTTGTTAAACTTTATCCTTATTCTTAATTCTCAGTTTGGTTCCCATAATCACTGGCTTTTATTTTATAAAACTTTGTTTTTTAATTAGCAAGATGGAAATCAGTGGAATTCAAAATATGTGCTAATGCAAAACGAAATCCTACTCTCCCATGTACAAATGCCAAGAGTAGAGAAGATAACCTGCAGAAACAACTCTCATCCCCGAAGTAGCAGCCTTCTCTGTCATGGGAAGCAGAAGCTTGAAATAATCACATTTCAATATCATACTTCCCCTCACCAGAGGAATTTTAACACCTATGAAATAGGGACATGTCTTATAATTGTCATAATTTATTTAGCTTTTTTTCTCTCATAATGGAACATACAGTTATATACAATGGTATACCTTAAAATTGATAATGTCTTAGTTTAGGTGAAATATAGCAAACCACATCAACCCAGCCAAAGACAAAATAGAAAAGATTTCAGATTAAATGCAAGTTATGTGAAAACAAAGAGCAAAACTGAATGCCTTCCCTTATATAGCTTCTTTTGGATCCCTCCAGGAGGAAACAGCTATGCCCAGAGTTTGAGGTGCTATTTGTAGACCTATATATATATATTTCACCTCTTATAATTACAGACATATTGACCACCTTCAGAATGAGCCCTGAAAAAGATTATATGGGGAGTGTAGCTTCATGGTAATAAAATTGCAATTACCCAGCTGGCATTTGGTTCGGTTTCTATGACACACTTCTCTGTTTCACAAAAACTGCCTTTGGGCTTTTAATGCTAATGAGGATTCCCAGACAGAAGTGCAATCACTCCTAAACCTTAGTGAAAATAATCTTCAGCATTTGTCAAACACATTAATCCCAGGGTCTCACCACAGATGCCTTTGATTCAGAAACTGGGGGGCCGGGGAGGGGGCAGGTGGGAGACTAACTCATTGTGGGTGATCAGGGCACACTCCACTACTGAAGTGCAGCATGGCAGGAGGGCCCTGGAGCCCCTCACAGGACAGCTGGCACACTAGTGCCTCAGTGGTGAGATTTCCTAACCCCGCATCTATGCAGGCTGAACCCCAATTGCCAGAGTTCCCTGGGTGTGTATTCACAAAGCTCCCAAGGCCCTTTGTCTTTCACGCCAGCTCTGTTCCTCCTGTGATCTGTTTTCTGCCTGAACCAGAATAATATGTGGCCTGGAACCCAAGCAATGGTCTAAAAATGCTTATTCAGTGACCAGAAACTGAGACAAAAGCCATTCACTGAAAATAATAAAGGATCAAGAAAATGTGAGTTGATTGACATCAGTTTATTTCAACAGTCACATGGAAGTTGCCTTTTTCACTAAATGTGCAGTTACAGTCAGGCTCACCCCAGAATTGCTCTCCTCCTCTCCTCCACTTAACAAATCACCGGTAGTGAATGTGTCGTCTTGAGTAACAGCCCCCAACTATGGCCATGTTCTGATCCCCAAAACCTGTGTGTTGCCTGACAAAATAGAAGAGTTTTGTAGATGTGGTTAAATTAAGAATCTGGAAAAGGGGAGAGTAGCTTGAATTATCTAGATGAACCCCATTTTGCCATAAGGGTTCTAATATGAGGGGTGTAGGAGGTTCAAGGAGAGAGAAGGTGGAAAGAGGAGTCAAAGAGCTCAGATATCAGAGACAGGAGAGATCAGAAGGCAGGGAAAGGCTTTGCCACATGACCAACATGAAGGTGGAAGAAGAGCTATGAGTTCAAGAAAAGGCTCACTAAAAGCTAGAAAAGGCAAGAAATGGGTCTTCCCCTAGAACCTCTAGAAGGCACACAAACCTGCCAGCATTTTGAATTTAGACCAATTTAAACCATCCAGAACCATAAAATACTAAATGTGTATTATGTTAAACCACTAAGCTGGTGATAACTTGTTACAGGAGCAACAAAAATTAATATAATAGAATGTTTAATTATTCTTCTTACAATAGAATCTGAAATTCTCTGAACGATGACCTAAAGGAGACCCAAGGGAGGGTGCCTGCAAGGAGCGGAAGAACCTGGCACAGATTTTTCCTGTTTCATGAAAGCAGGCAGGATCCACTGACTGTGACTTTGTCCTTAAACAGCAAATGCCAAGGTCATCTCTCTAAGAGATGAGCTGTATTTTCCTGCATCTGTTGAACCCACAGACCTGTACATCTCCTGTTAAAACACACTTGTGTTGGAAAGCATGCTTGCTTGCTTCTGGGAAACTAAGTTTCTGTTTAAGTTTAGAGGCAGGCTTTTTTACCAGTGTCCCAAAGATGACAGAGTTGTGTCCCTAATACCTGCCCTATAAGAGATCCAAAAAGGGGGTTCCGCAGACCCCTGCTGGAACACTGCCTTCCCAGGTCCCACTTTTAGGTACTGCCTCATTCATTGGTCTGTGTCTTGTTCTCGCTGCCTTCCCTGACTTGTCCATCCCAATTCTGAACCTTTAGAGTCTTTGGGTGATTTTCACCATCAGGAAGAAAATGGAACTTGGGTGAAGTGCTAGGTGGTGATCTCTCTCAGCCCTCCATCCCCGCTTCATGACCCTATTCGCTCTGCTGGGGCAGAATGCCTGCAAACTAGACTCCCCAGCTTCGTTTCCACCGGATATTGGAATCTGTCAGTCTGATTCCTTTCAGAATTTCCCAAGGGGAGGTATGGCAGGAGTTCAGAAGTGAGAGGAAGGAAGAAGCATTTTTTTCCTGCAAACTTGGTTGTGTCCAGAGAAAGTGGCAGCAGCAGTGAAGGAGGGGCTGCCACAGCGTTACCTCAGAAGCTGGAGGTTGGCTGGTTTGGGCAAGAGCAGGCTTTGGGTTCCTGCCAATTCTGCCATCTTGAATGTGACAACACAATGTGCATTCTCGGTAACTTATTTCCCTCTTAGCTCTTTCAGACCTGGAGGTGGTAGATGCTTCTTGTCATTACTGATCTTTGGGAAGCCTTATCGTCCCACTTTTTCTCCTTTAGCTCTCCTCACATCTTTACAAGTGAAAATCTAGAGTCTGTTTTGCTGATTACCTGCAGTCTGATAAAACCTGAATCTTTTACTTTCATTAGCAAGAGACAGAGTAAGTGAAACCTCTTTCCACTACCAATCTACTGGTATTTGGGGGGATCTCATTTTATGGGGATCAAAAGAATCAAAGTTCCTGAAAGAGGAAGTGGCTTCAGCTTGACAATACATGTCAGATCACCTGGCAGCCATAGTCTTTCTCAGAGCCTCCCAGTCTCAGAATACCTCTTATGGCCGTAGTCCCTGAGGCGAGGATTCATTAGTGACTAGGTGTGGCCTGTGAGAGAGTGGAGTTAGCAGAGCAGGAGACTGCCAGTGAGGTCTCAGAGACTCTGCAACCTGACCCCAAAGAACCCTAGAGTATCAACTGTGCCTCAGAGCTTTTATGAAGATTCTACTCACCAGTTATCGCTCAGGGACAGAGCTCCCAGGCAGTTTTGGCTGGCTCCATAGGAGACTGCAGGTGTGAGCCTTTGAAAATACAAATACATTGAAGCTAGGGGAAAGGGGAAAGTACACAGTACACAGAAAAGTTAAGAGTCCCCAGGAATCTGAGCAGGGCACTGACAGGCCCCTCAGATAAGACTCTCACTGTATGACTATGAAAGACCATCAGAAAAGGAGGGCCTGTTCTTCACTTCTCTCTCCCAGATATTATGAATTTTCCCTTTGGATCCACTCTAACCAAGACAAGAGAGGGAAGGGAATTTTGCAAAATTAAGTTCCCAGCTTAATCTAGTTGACAAGTAAACAAACCAGACATCTAGGCCAAGCTGTATAAAGCAGAGTCACACAGTCCCAGAGGTGCGTCTCCTTCGTGAGCTGGGACATCTCCAGGCAACTGCTGGTGGAAGCAGCACTGGGAAGAACTGCTGACACAGCTCCCGTGTATGGACATGTGATGTGATCAGTCAAGTGGAAGTCTAGTGACCAGGTGGAGGATCATGGGGCATCTTGGCCTGGAAGAAGCTCCACACTTGTCCGCATGGCCAGCAACACTGGCCTCTCCTCTGAGAGTTTCCACCCCAGCTTCCTTGAGCCTTTCATGTCAGTTCTCAAAGTTTATTTGGGGAATTAAAAGTACTGCTCAATATGATTTTTATTATCTTGGTCATTTATTTAGAGGCACTGCCTTATTCCTGTGACTTTAGGGTATGTCATCCTAAACATCGTCTCTAAAGTCAGATATTCTGGGTTCAAGTATTAGGTCTACCAACTACCGGCTGTAGTTTCTTGACCCAGTGACTACATCTCACTGCCTCAATTTCTTCATCTAGCGTTTCTCATGCTCAGTTTCAAAAAATGAACTATCCTACCCTTGTGATTCAGTATAAAGAACAAGCCTGACCAGAATTTTCCCTCCAAAAACATTCTTACATTGCTGATAGGCCTGAATATTTGGTAAAACCTCTTTGGAGAATAATTTGAAAATTACTTTCAATACTTTGAGTGCTTTTACTAGCCAGTGACACCCTGCTAAGTGTTTGTTATAGAATAAAAATGTGAGTGGTTTTAGTGCCAAGTTCCAGAGACAACATCTGAACCAGTGCATGATAAATGGCAGGCATGCCCATGTCATTCAGGGAAGGCTTTTAGGATCACCCCTGAATTTATGTTTTTTGAGGTGACCCAAGGGTAGATTCCTAGAAAGTTTCAAGATGGAGTGGCCATGTCAGAAAAACCAACCAAGAGATTAGGGGATTGGGGCTTTAGGCGCCTGATACTAGCCCAACCTGCTGACCTCCAGTGAGGTGACATCAGGGGAATTGAGCTCAAGCACACAGTCAGTGATACAATCGATCATGCCTATGTAATGAAACCCCAGAACAGCTCTGGACACTTGACGCACAGGTGAGCTTCCTGTTAGGATATTATACATTGATAACCCAGAAGGATGACATATTCTAAAGTCACAGGAAGAAGACACAAAATCCTATATCCAGGACCCTATCAGCCTTAGTGCTTTCCTGAATTCCATCCGTGATTTAGCGAATTCCTGAACATCATAAGAACCCGAAATTTGTAGCCAGCTCATGAGAAGTGACCTGAGAACCCCAATACTTGTGGCTGGCATCTGAAATGAGGGCAATTTGGGAGGAGCAGGAAGGGTGTGTCCTTAACCCATGGGAACCTGCAAAATTCCACATAGTATCAGAATTGAATCACAGTGCTTAACAATCAGCTCACCAGGAGAGAAGGGAAAGTCCTAGTTTGTGATGTTTGCAGAGTCCATAATGTACACATTCTTAGCATGGCCAACTTCAACTTACCAGGGGAATGTCAGTGATCATGAAGTTGGGAAGAAATGCTCTCAGTCTGCTCCTTGTGAGTCTGTGCACTATTCCTTGTATCTTTTGACTGAACAATTTCATTTCTCAAAACTTCACTAACAGATATGCTGGCAGATTTTTCCTTCCAGATATGTACAAGGATGTTCACTGCAGCATTGCTTGTATTCATAAAAGATTAAAAATAAGCTACAGGCCCACCAATAATCTTAAAAACAAATCGTAGTGCATGAATAAAATAAAATGCTATGCAGGCTTTAGAAAGAATGAAGCAAGTCTGTACTGATGGGGAATCACTTGCAAGAAATGTCATTAAGTGAAAAAGGAAGATGCAGCATGGTCTGCAGTTTGCTACCATTAATCGAACGTGAATGGTTAATATATATTAACTTGGATGTGTGTAGACTTTCTTGGAAAGGAATAACAAAAAACTAGTAAAACAGGTGACTTCTGGGTAGGCGGATTAGGAGATATGAATGAGAGAGAGAGATGCTGCTTTTTACCTTTTTGGACCTTTTGCAATTTTTAGTATGTCTACTTGAAGATTCTAAAACAATAGACAATACTAGAGAGAAATTAGTGTAATAGCAAAGAATGACTGAATTAATATGAGAATGAGTAAACCCTCTGAACAAAATGACCTTAGTTCTTTTATCATTATTCATGCATTTCTTATCAACCTCTGTGCACAGCTCTGTTCTAAAGTCTGCTTCAGGGAGAAGGTCACAGGATTCAAAGAGTAACTGTAAGGTACTTTTTCTATCAAAGAGGTCAAACACTGACATCCCAGGGGACTGAGTAGGTACTGAGAATGCCAGAGTTTGGGTGGGGTTTATGCTGAACAGAGGACTCAGCTGCAGCAGCCATTGGCCTGCAGAATTGTGAGCCCAGTTTGCCAGATCTTTAGTTTTCCAAAAGAATTCATTCATCGAAAACAGTGCATGAAATTTCTTTACCTGTTTGAATTAAACAGCTAATACAAATCTTTCAACAACAAAATATCAGCTAAAATAACCCATTGTAACTTTACCACTTTAAGGAAGATGGTTATATTTCCACCAATGAAAATGTAGCAACTTGCGTCAGGCTGAGTTTAAATGAGAGGCAAGTATTTGGATTTGACATTGTATAGAAGGGATTTTAACGGTTTGTCACCCAAGACAATTAAGTATAGTTGTTTTGTCATTTATAAAGTCAATACTTCAGTCCATTAAGAATATTATAACAAACACAACAGATGGGCAACTTATTCCCCACAGTTCTGGAAGTTGGGAAATCTGACTTTATGATGCCAGCATTGTCACATTCTCGGAAAGGGCCTCTAACCTGGTTCATAACACCCTTTCACTGTGTCCTCACAAAGCAGAAGGGGCAAAGGATCTTTCAGGATCCTCTTTTATAAGGACACTAACTCCACTCATGAGGGCTCCACCCTTACCAGCTAATCATCTCTCAAAGACCCACCTCCTGACATCTTTGAGGGTCAGGATTTCAACATACAAATTATGAAAGACAGAAGCATAAGACCACAACACTTCACTAAGACTGAAACCTATTTCCCTTGGCAGTATGTGCAGGTTAACAGATTTTAAAAGCTAATGCGAGGTCCATCAAGACCATATAAAGTAAAGCATGTAAGTGTGCAGAAAAGGATTCAAAGTGAGAGAAAGAGATAAAGGTAGTAACCAGGAAAATACAGGAAGGGAGCTGGAAAGGGAATCCCAAGAGGTTTTTGGCTTAGTAGTAAGAATAGCTGACGTACAGAAAGGGGACCCCAACCATGGGTGGGAGGAGGTGGAGTGAAAGAAGAAGAATATAACACAGTCTACCTCTGAATGGAAAGGAGAGCATGGATGGGAAGTACAATGATTACAAGGTAGTATTTTCAGTGGGTTTTCTTGTTTATTGACCTGCCTTTCTGAATCCCCTATATTATTACTGTAGTTAGATTAGGATTGTCTGAACCTACAATATTAGCATTATGACTAATTTATCTTTACAAACTTAAATTCTCCTAAGGACCCTGTTGGCTTATTCTTGTTGCTCCAGTTCTGTAAAAATGTCAGCTATAAGCATGACCATGTTTTCATGGAAGCTCAGACCTACATTTATTATGCAAGCCTAGATGCAAGTGAGATTAATGGTGGAGTATGTGTTACTGAAAAGGGGGAGAAAATAGTGGCATTAATAACAGTGATGATGATGAAATCATCATGAATCCAAGGGGCTTCATGAGCAAGAGAACAAAAAGTCTTGTTCTATTATTACAAACCCAGTGTCTCAGGGGAATGTGCCTTTCTCCAAGTCAGGTTTGCATAGAGTTTCTCAGAGTCCAGCATTTTATGGTTATACAGAACAATAGTAGAAAAATTAAATTGGCCATATTAGGTTCCTGTTGGGTAGAAGCAAGTAAGAAGAATAATCCAGAACAACCAGTCCTTAATGTAGTCTATATCCAGTCAAAGAATATTGACAGGAACTCCTGTCCTTGACCATGAAGTGTTGATGTCCTTGGTCATTCAATCTGACTACCATGGTTTTGCAAACAAAAAGGGCTTGGTGTGACAAGGTTATATCCTGTTTACTCTTATAAAGATCAGCTGGACTAAACTTGCTCCATTCTTTCAGGACTTCACCAAAGCCTGCTAGAATGAGCCAACAGATTCCAGCACTGTGATTTGTTTTCTACCTAAATCAAGGCTGAAATTTGATATTACTGTCTCATAGAGCAAAAAGCAAAGACTCAAATTTAGTTACTAATCCAGTTAGTATAATAAAGTAAAACAGTAGATCAAATAGGCAAATTCTCTACCCTCAGGGAGTTTACACTCTAAGAATGAGAGACAGACAATAAACAAGTAGAGAACATATTAGGTTGTGATAAATACTATGAAGAAAGGTAAAGCAGAACAAGGGAAGTTCCAAGGAAGGAAGTTGCTTTTTCATGAGTGTATTAGTCTGCTCAGACTAATAACAAAATATCATAGACTGGTGGCTTAAATAACAGATAGCTATTATCTGATTGTTCTGGCGCCTATAAATCTTAGATCATGGTTCCGCAGAGTCAGTTTCTGGTGAGAGCTCTCTTCCTGGCTTGCATTCCACATGACCTTTCCCCAGGGCATGCAAACAGAGAACAATTGAGCTCTCTGCTATCTCTTGTAGGACACTAATCCTATCATGTAGGCCACCTTTGTAACTTTTATTAGACCTTATTCCAAATATAGGCCCTTGGAGGTGGAGACTAGGGCCTCAAATTATGAATATGGGAAGAATTCTGGCATTTAGTCCCACTATTGTCAGAGACCACGCCAGATGTCAGCTCTGACAGGTGGCCGGTCAGGGGCTTTTTCCCCAAAATGATGAGGCTGCATCGGCGAAATGAGCAATGAGGTAGACACTGACACTCTAGCTGGTGCAAGTATCTCCTGATGAAAACTTCAGCAGTTCTTTATTTAAACAATTTCCAAGCAGTGAGATTACATCGGTATGGGCATTGAAGCAAATCTGTAACGATTAATTTCCATGGTTACACTGAAACTTTTGTGATTACATGTTACAAAGAAATTCTTTTGATCATCATAGAAAGAAAACCACCAAAAACAATCAGCTTCCCCATTTTTTCAGCATGATCAATCATTCTAGTCAGCATCTCAAATAAAGCAGCAAATCTTTAAGTCCTCCTATGAACAATCCTTTCTTAGGTTCCAAACTGTCCCACGAGGAAGTACATCCTAATCATATTTTATCCATAATTTTTTTAAGATTTATTTATTTATTCATACAGAACTGGGGTACAAGCCAGAGATGCAGAGGGTGAGAGGATTCACCAGAGACAGAGTGGGGAGCAGAACAGGCAGATCGACGAAGTACACTGCTGAGGGGAGCAGCGGGCGGGCCAGGAGAGTTCTGCCTCGCCATGTGGATCTCCGGGGCAGGCAGGGATCTAACCCATGCGAAAGTGGCTGTAGCTTCTTAGTGCAGTGCTTTAACCCACTACGCCACCAGGAAGGGCCCTTTATCCATATTTTTTAAAGACAATCTACACTCTTGATTTATGCTAGGGTACTTTTCTGAGAAAACCATTGTCAATTGTTAAACATTTTCGTAACTGGTTCTCGGTGTCCAATTAGGCCACAAACAAAAGAGGGCCAAGAATCACTTGATGGCCAAATACAATTGTTGTTAGCCAAGAACAAGTACAAGGTAGTTCAGCAGGCATTGCTGTGGAGACTCCCCTTAGTATGTCTTCTTGGGAACCAAGCAGCCTCCATCTTCTCGGGAGTCTCCCCCATTGCCCAGACCTTGTCATAAGACAGCATGAGTAGCATAGCCTATGTCACACTGTATACAGAATAGTTAGAGAAGGCATCTTTGATAAGATACAATAACTAACTTTGCATACGTCCTTCAGGGATGTACTCAAACTTTACCTTGCTGGCAAAGTCTTCCTTGACCAACCTAAGTAAATATTGCAATCCCTTCTTTCTTCCTTGCCTTATGTTTGTGCACAGCTCTTATCACTATCTGACATTGTAAACATTTTAATTACCATTTATTTGTTTTACTTACTTTTGCCTTCCACTAACATATGAGCTCCTTGATAATGATTTTGGTCTGTTTTGCTCATTACTATATACCAAGGTCCTAGAACAGTACTGAACACAAAGTCGTCATGTAATAAGCACTTATTAAATGAATGAATCATCCACTAGAGTGGCTAGAAGAGCTTCCAGGACATAACCAACATGGTGGTCAACCTGCTCTACTTAAGATAACAAGAAGTTGAGGTGTTCTAAAGAGTGAGAAAGAGAAAAAGAAAGTCAGAGTATAGAAAGAAATATTCAGTGTGACTGGGGGTTACTGGGGTGAAGCCAGAAAGAAATTTCTTCCCACTGCGCCACCAGGGAGGGCCTCATTTCCTACTTTTCTAATAGGGTTAGTTGTGTGTGTGTGGCTTTTAAATTTGTCTTTCTGTGAAATTTTGCTCCAACCTGCTTTTCAGAGGGTATCAGGCAAAGACATTTCTTTGAGAAAACAACAAAGACACAGGAGAAGAGCCTGAAAATTAAAAAATTGAAATAAGAATCATGTTATTTTGTATTGTTGGTGTAAAAATGACACTTAACATGCCTAAGTCTTATTTAAAAAAAGGTTTTCTAATTTAAAAAATGAGATAATAATAACCTATCATAAAATAATTGTCAGGACTCAGTAAGATAAAACATAAAATTTTTAGTATATATTGCAGGACATACAGTGCACATTCAATAAATATTAAATGCAATTAATTATTGTGTCAACCCAGACAATAGACATACAAAATAGATTTTTCATTGTTTCTACTTTGATAAAATTTATATTTTTAGGCAGACCACTTTATTTTTTAAAGCTTCTTCAGTTGTTCCCCCCTCCCCCGAGAGTTGTGACAATATAATATAGATAAAGTCTTAGAGGCGTTGCTTAAATTATCCTTTGTGTAACTCCCTACACTAAGAGGATAGTGCCAGGTATAGTATTCTAAAACAACAAAGTGACCTTTAAAGAAAAGCAATTTATTCATAGAGTAAATCACAAGGAAGAAAAGGGGAGAAAGGTCTTCTGGAATACTGCTAATATGGGATCTCTGGGCTGGTGATTGTTTCATATCACTTGTGTTGGTGATATGCTGTGTATGAAGAGTTTCTCATTTCAGAGCTGATGGATCCCGTGAAGGGGAATACTGAAATGTACTATAGCACGAGACACATAGTCTGTCCTATAAAAACCCTGCAGGCAAAAGAATAGATGCAAAATGCACAGTGGTGAATGAGGATTTCCAAAACACTGTCAGCTGACCAGTAAGCCTCTTATCAAATTTTTATTGTCTGGTTAAATCTATTGCTTTCCTTATCTTTGTTATTACTATTAGCAGTAGTAATAATAGCAGTAAGAATGATAATTATTGATGCCTGTTGGGCTCCTCTATGGATATCAAACCATAGATTTGATATCCCAACCTATTTGTTCTGAGTATAGTTTTTACTTTTTGTGCTGACATAGTTTGGTAGTTTCTGGAAATTCCTGTTTTCATATTTCCCATAGTCCTGTTCATAGTCTTCTAAATGCATTTATTTGTCAAACTAAGTTGGGGATTCTTGCAATTATGAACATGGCTTCCAGAGCCCCTCAGTTCCACTTCATTGAGTGCAAATGGCAAGGTGGATCCTCTCTTTGAGAAGAGACAGCCTCTGACAGAAGACATGGATATCCCAGTGATAGATAAGACAATCTCCCACTTGCCTATGTGGAGAGGAAACACTGTTTAGCACTCTATGTTGTTGGGCACTTTATTTGTAGTGTCCGTACTTTATTCATTTTTAACACATCTAAAGTCCCATTGATGATAATAATTTAACATTTTTAAGCACAATTGGTAGTTTGAATGAATTTATATATAATTACAGAATAATGTCCCTGAAAATGATAAAAGGAATTTTGACAAAGAAATGACTTCAACTATAAAGTTGCTGACCTTGATTTAGATAAGATACAAACTAGATATACAGCCATAGAAGTAAGAGACAGAAATCTTTTTCTGTATAATGGATCCTGGGGGCATGCCCTGTCATCAATTTCAAATCTCTTTCCACAGATTTGTCCCAGAGAACCATATGCAAAGTGGACCCTGGCTTTTGGAATTCTCTCTTCAAACCCTCAATCATAAAAGTTCCTCACATAAAACACCCAAAACCCAGCTGTATTATCCTCATCATGCATTAAAAAACAAGCCAGCAACCAAAAAGTAATTTTTAATTAGCATTCTCTCAAAGAACACCAAATAAGGAACACGGAAGAACTTTTTAGAAATTTCCACTTCCCTTTCATTCATTTATAATTATTCCCAAATTCTGCAGCTGCCCCCAGCCCTCAGCTCGCTGTCTAAAGTTAGACACATGCACTTACATTCACACATGCACACAGCCCACCAGAGACACGCTGGAGCTACATGTACCAACTTGAAAGAGCCATTTGTTACATTTTCAGGAACTTTGCCAGCTGGTTCTTAAACACAACCATTACTAAAAATTATTCAAACTATGTCAAATTACACAAACTTACAGCAAAATTAGGAGGGAAACAAAATTGGAAACTCAGCAATGTCAGGGAATCTCAAACTATGCTGAAGCCAAACCAATAAAGGAGTAGCTACGTGATTCCATTTATAGAAAACTAAATGACAGTGATAAACAGCAGGTCCACGGTCACCTAGGGTGGGATGGAAGAGGTTAGAAGGGGCACGAGGGTGTGTGGGGGAGTGATGAGATGTTCATTGTCTTGATTGTGATGATGATTTCACAAGAGTATACATTTATCAAAAAATATCAAACTGTACACTCAAGTATGAGCAATTTACTGTATGTCAGTTATACCCCATTAAAGCTATTAAATAAAATCCACCACTTTCTAATCTATTTGTTCCTTGTACTCGTCAGGCTTCTTTGTATCTTTGTATCTGTATTGTCTAAAAACTATGTAAGTGGGCAATATGGCATGTCTTCTCAGTTCCACATTCAGCAATGTCACCTTAGCAGATTGATGTGGCCATGTTGGGAGTGTTTACACCATGGAAATCATCCTATTGTAAATAGGTTATGGTTTTATTGTTATTTTTGGTTACCTAGATTTAAGAAAATCATGCTAATAGCACAGACTAATAGTTTCTATCTGTAGCCATTACATTGTGAACAGCATAAAACATTAAGAAAAATTTTTTTTCGATATTCAGAAACTGTTATCTGATTCAGCAAAGAAATCACTCAGTCCTGTCATTGATGAATGTGTAAAGTTAAACTTATTCTTTATTTGTTTCAGTTTCTTAGGTCTAACTTGTTAACATAAATGAAAACATTAACCAACGTTTATGTTCAAGCTATACGAAATTTGTCAATTGCAATGGATATAGGAGTTAGCAAAAATCAATGAAAGCAGTCTATGAGAATCAATTGTTTATATAGATTTTATAGTAGCATATTAAACTTTATTATTAATTTCTATAAATTGTGTGCTACATAATAAAACCTATAATAAATGTATTATGATGTGTGCACAAAATTTTACTTCGCTTTTCAGAAAACCTGTATTACACATTGACCAGTATCCATGTCATTTTCACATCACTTTGATAGTGGTATGATGACCCATTTCCTGGTGTCCTTCTGCCTTTTTAACCTTCAGGCTTTATTCTTAGTTCTGAGTTCTTTTCTGTAACTTTATTATGTTGTTTTCTTTATCTTGTAGGTTGAGGGGTTTTGTTGTTTTTGTTATTTTGTTTTTGTTGTTGTTCATTTTTCTCAATTCCAGAAAGTAATGAAAACTCTGGAGCTGAGCAAATGAACAAGAATTCTTCCTCCTCAAGTAGAGAAAGATGATTGCAATCACTTCAGTATAATCTGTTCTACTTTCCTTTATTTTTGCCATGTGCATATTTTTGGCCCAGTGCTTTAGAGCTGACAAGGTGCTTACACACAACAATCCCGGCTTTAACACAGCTGGCTGCACTCACGCCACATTCCCCTTGAAGCTGCCTCACTGAAGTTCTGTTCAAAAGCAAGCATGCATTTGCTAAAGGCGTTGCAAAGGGAAGTACATGTGTTCACCACATTACTCGACCAAGCTCTGTGGTGACAAGCAAAACCTTGAATCCAAGATTACCTGACCATAAAATCATACCAACTCTGTAACTACAGAGATAGGAGCACCTCACGGCTTTCCTGCAAGGCCCAGAAGGACACAAAAGTGAAAGTACTCATTGTCATGATGGTAAAAATGCAGATGAAAATTTTTATGTTTTAAATACTATTAATGCTACTATGATATTGTTCATAAAAATTATAAAAACTGGGAGGGCTGGTACTGATGGATTGCATATCAGATAGAGAAAACACATTCTTATTTGCTTTGTACAGACTTCCTCAGATTCACCCTTCTTCCTTGACCTTGCCACACCCACGCCTTTGATCTGTTGTTTCTCTCTGTAATTCTGTCCTCACCTCCTTCCGCAGCCACAGCTGTTCACCACTAACAAGTCAGGGCCCGCTTCCTGGTGCCACATGCTCCCCAAAAGCATATGCCCTGCCTGCCCTGATGGAGCCAAAAAGAACATTGCTTCCTAGTGCTGGACTGTATCAAGCACTGTGACCTCCTAAAATGCTCCATTTCCCTACGAAAGCAAGCCCTGCTGTCCCCATGTGTTCATTCAAGCTATTGTATACACCTGGAATGTTCTCCTTGGCCTTTACCCTTTAAACCTTTACTTCTCATTTAAACTGGAGTGTGATACTTCCTCAAGTAAGCGGGGTGTCCCTAAGGGAATGAATAACCCCCCCCACACACACACACACACTTCTTGGACTCTAGGGTCCCTGCAGATCTCTCCTGTCATGTTCCTTTCATGTTGCTTTCCTCAAACCCCACTACCCACCTATGAGCTTCTCAAGGATAAACTCTTACTGAAACTGTATATTCTTGTTCCTGGAACAATGCCGACCTCATTTGAGAACGATTGAGTGCCTTGTTCTATAGTTATTTACATTAATTCGACAAAGAATTACTCTGCGCTTAAAATGGGGAAGTGCAATGGATCATATAATTAAACCCAGTTCCTGTACTCAAGAAACTTGCAAATGTGAGCATGTGTGGGTGAGGAGGCAGAGGGAAGGGTGCAAAGCTGAGACTAGGATAAAGCAAGTAGTGAGGCAATGGTTTCAGGTGCTCGGATGAAGGGATGCCAGAAAACTCTGTGTATTGGTCAATGAGAGAGTGAGAGAGCCCAAGATCTGTAATTAGCAAGCTGGAGACATAGTACCCAGTCTGAAAGCCAAACGACTTGAAACCCAAAAAGAACTGATATTTCAGTTCAAATTCAAAGGCAGAAAAAGATCACAGTCCCAGCTCAAAGGTCCTCAAACAGGAGATGTTCTCTCTTTTACAAGCACATCAGTCATTTTGTTCTACCTCCATCTTCAGCTGATTAGATGAGGCCCACCCACATACAGGAAGGCAATCTTGGCTAATTCAAATGTTATCTCACCCAGTCTACTCTCACAGAAATATTGAGAAAAATGCTTCACCTAATATGTGGGCATCCTGATCCCAGTCAAATTGACACACACACAAAATAACCAAAACACTCAGTAATTAAGATAAACAATGTTACTACAAATTTTTTATAAATTAGAATGAATGTAAAAAAAAACCCATGGTGATCAAAGTTTGGCTTTTTCCACCCAAAAACAAGTGGGTCCTTTGACCCCTGAGGAAAAATATCACTGGAGAATGCTAGGTGTAGTTGAACCAGGAAAAGTTTTATTAAAGAGACTCATCATGCATGAGGGAGCCAGTGCTGGGAAAGATCATTTAGCAAGGCTCCTTGAAGAGAGTTAGGCAGAGATATTTAAAGAAGTCGCTGAGGCAGGGAGAGCAGCTTTACAGCTTGTTGGGGGTTGGGCTGTGCTTGGGCATGCGCAAATGGGTTACACTCTTAGGAGTAACAGTACATCCGGCTGTCGACTTTCTCCCTTAGGAAACTGAGATCATTAGTGAGAAGTTAACGCTTTTTGCCTAGCCTGGTGTCTCATGGTCAGTGTGGTGGGCCACGTTGTCTGGACAGGGCTTGAGTCCAGGATTCAGTCTACCTGTTCAGGCCTTGGGGCAACCCCTCTTGCCATTTCGCTTACTATTTCGCTTATTTCGCTTACCTGTGATGCCTTATCAAATGCAAGATCTTTTTCCTCTAGCCTCAGATTCCAGGATGAATTTGAACAGCCCTGTGCAAGGACATGTGTACTTGGGGATAAAAAGAGGAGGGGATGAAGTCAACAACAAATAAAATATGACAGAGGAAAAGCCCCTAAACCAGCCTTTTGGACAGAACAGAACGGTGCTTCTCACTAACTTAAGCACCCTGACCCCAACGGCTCGTCCTGTTTGTCTTACCTCAGTACATAGTATTTGTCTTAGCCCAGAAAATAATGTTTGACTTGCCTCCATAAATGATGAAACCATGCAGTCAGAGGTCCAGTCTGTAACAGGAAATTAATGATATTTTGCCTGTGTTTTTCTGCCTGCTCAAGTCACTGCCGCCACTCCCTACACTTTCCCTCCACTTCACCTTCCTTCCAGGGGGCTCTGAGAAACACCAATGTGACCATCCTAATAGTTTACTGTTGGGCGAGGCCAGGAGACTTAGGCACTGCCTGTGCCAAGGTCCTCTGCTGCTACCACACTCAATTACTCTCCTTTTGTACATTTGCCCTTGATACCCGCCTGCACCCAGATCCTTTTCTTTCCACATCTGAAGAATTCCTACCCACCCACAGCTGAGAAGCCAAGCCTGAAGGCAAAGAGAATAAAGCCAGTACATAAGCTGTTACAATTATAGAAGCATAAACAATCTACAAGCCTCCCAGCAGACACTCTGCTTAGAGATCATCCCTCCAGAAAATCTGGCCCCACTGTCCCAAGACAAGATTGCAAGACCCTCCCCAAACTCTCAGGGAAGCCCAGCCCTTTACTTCTCAGGGTGCTGTTGTTGCACAGTGCCGGTTTGTTGATCTGTCTATCCACTAAACTGCAAGTGACCTAAGGTCAGGGACCGCCCTTGGTTTACTTTTGTATTCCAACTGCTGGCACTTTTCTCCTATGTAGTAGTGGCCCAAAAAGAGTTTGATGAATGAATAAATAAGAGGCCTGTGGCATCTGGGTTGTTAGGAAGTCCCAGTTAACTGAAGGGAAGAGAAATGCCGCTTTCTCAGTTTGTTTGTGTATTTGGATAGTTTGTACATTTTACCACTTTCAGAAGGCGTGATTTATATCATGCCGATGTGAATGGCACCCCAGGACTTCTTAGGAGGGGGACCCTTCTCCACCTGAAGATTATCACTTTGTAACAGGTACAGGTTTCATGGACTCCACTCCCACTCCAGCTACTGGAACTACAAATCTCCTCAATACCAAGGGAAGCAGGCTGGGAGGTGAGGATGGAGCTGAGCAGCCAGGTTGGGATTAAACCAGACATGTGGGCTCTGGGGGCGCTTGGCTTGGTGATTCGCGGCTGATCGTTTGGCTCTAGATCGATTTTCAGCGTGCTGGTGGAGTCCAAGTCAGCACTGATAGGACATTCTAGTTAACTTTTATTTCTCTCCCTCTTTCCCTGGGTTGTTCCTTTACCTTTCACCTTGTAAATAAATCCATTATTGAACCTTTCCATAGTGCGATTGAATCTTAAGCGCGCAGGTGAGGACCCACAGACAGGCAACCCAATTCACATTGGGGTGCCCTGTAACAATTTCTTGAGAGCAGAAGCTCTGCCATACTCACTTCAGTTGTGCATACAGCCCACATAGTGAAGGACCTCTTGTCCTCTAGAAAATCATTTCTGCACAACTTTTTTTCCACTATAAAATACCTGGCTATCCAGTAGTGTGAAATGCATTCTGATCAGATGGGTTATGCTGAGAATTTTCTTTTCTCTATATAGGCCAAGTCATAATAGTGAAAACACCCAAGTCAGTTTCATTGGCTCCCTATGATGTTATTTCTCCGCCTTCACCCCTCATTCCCAGGAAGCAATTGCTCATGTGGTGGGTTGAAATAATAGCCCTGTGCACATTAAGGTTTCTCAAGTATCAAGGATAAAGTACATTCAGTGACCTTGTAAACAGTCGCTCAAACATTAATTATTCTTTAAAAAATCTTGATAAGAGATGATAAAACTATGAACACTCCTCTCCCTTAGCCAAACTATGTGAAAAAAAAATAAATAGAAAGTATAGTTCGGGATTTAAGTGATATGGGAGGGGTATAGGTATTTTAGAAAAGCTCCCCTGAGGACATAGTGACTCTCTTGTGAAGTCATTTCTTCTCCTCCTCTTTATTGTTCCTCTGTTCCGTAGCTCTGTTTCTAGTTATCTTTTTTATTTCCTGTAGAGATATATTCATTTTGTAACCTCTGCTTTACCACTCGGAATTTGTGGAGGTATTGCTTCTTTTCCCCCTCACTCTTCTTCTCTCTTGTTTTGCTCAATATCTTTTCTCTCTTTAGTCCTTCTCTCAGCACTAATCATAATACTGAATTCAATTTTATTTAAAAATAGTTATTGCATCTCTAAAATTAAGTTTATGTTCCTTGCTCTTCATTGTAAATTGGAGTTTGAAGGAGAAGAAATGAGCATTTATGAAACCTTTTGTGCCAGACATTATAGAAGGTGTTTTGCAGACATAAATTCATTTAATTGTTTTAACAGTCTGTAGTCGGCTAGGTTATTGTTCAGAAATATTCATTCCCTCCCCCTCACTTTCATGGGAAGCAGACTTCCTGCTCCAGTGCCGTCTGTCTGTTGACTTACTTTGGCTTTCCACTGGACAGAGCGGACTTGCCCTCCCTTTGACTTTGGGCTCAGTCACTTGATGACCTTCAGCCGATAAGTTGCTGGTATATGTAATACAAGCAAAGATTTGAAATTTAGGGAAAAACCTTCCCAGACTAGCCCTCTGGCCCCAGGGGGAAGATGAGGCTCTCAGAGAACAAAAACCAGTCCAATCTAGATCAGCCAGCTCTCCCGCTGACCACAACACTCCAAACACATGGCCTAAATAAAAACTGTATTATGTCGCAGGAATTTTGTGACTCCAATTATACAGTGATAACTACCTCATGCAAGACACAAACTTATGAGATAAATAGCATTATCTTTTTTTAACCAAAGTAGAGAGAAGCCCCTATTCACACAGCTGATCTGCTACAGAGCCAGGATTCACACCATCAATCTGATCTAAAAACCAGTGTTCATTTGCCTACAGCATGCTTGTTCTTTAAACTTTATACTCCTCTTTCCATAAAGCAAAGTATATTTACCTTTTAGCTTCATGTGACTGTTACTTGATTTTCACTGAGATCAATAGCCCTCTCTAGAAAATGTCTTCTTTTTCCTACCCAGAAAGCTGACTTCCTAGAATCATATTTCTCCTGTATTCTGTGAGTTCTTACTGTGATGCACTGATAACAGAAATTAAAACCTAATAACTGGTTATTTTAAAAAGTAATTTTATATACATATCATTTGTGGGTTTTTTTTTTAGCTCAAAATTGATCAGCTATAAAGAACAAGTGCTGAGTACAAATGTGTGATAGATAATCATTTCCTCGCTTTCCTTAGCCCTGAAGCTGACCGTGTGATAAACAGGAGTATTTCGAGCCATGGGCCCTGATAACACCCTTCTTAGAAATGGCAGGAGTTGGTGGTGTAACTGCTGAGCCACTTGTCATTATTTTTCAGAGCTGATAGTATTGAAAAGAAATGCCTTTAAAAATGGGGAAACAGGGCCCTCCCTGGTGGCGCAGTGGGTTAAAGCACTGCACTGAGAAGCTAAAGCCACTTCGGCATGAGTTCAATTCCCGCCTGCCCCGGAGGTGACCACATGGCGCGGCAGACCTCTCCTGACCCGCCCGCTGCTCCCCTCAGCAGTGTACTTCATCGATCTGCCTGTTCTGCTCCCCACTCTGTCTCTGGTGAATCCTCTCACCACGCCTGAGCCTCTGGCCTGCACCCCACTTCTGTATGTACAAATAAATAAATCTTTAAAAAAAAAATGGGGAAACAGGGCAAATACTGTGCCCATTATTTTTAAAAGGTCAGAAAACTCCCTGGCTCTTCCAGATTGATCAGTTTAACATCAATATCTGCAGAAATACTAGAAAAAGTAGTCAATTGGAAGTGATGCTGTAGTTAACTCAAGGGATTTCCCCACCTTGGTAGCTACTTCACCCTCTGCAGTAAATCTTTGAGCATCACCAATGAACGTTGTAAAGTTGATAAGGAACACTGGATTTTCTGTAAATTCATCTTTCAATACAATTCATATTGTCTCTATCTGGGCGTTATTAACATTTAGGCCTGGAAATCCATTGTGCCTTGTCTTCCCCATCCCCCACTCCCTTCCCCAAACCCCTCTGCCCCATCTTACAGAATCTGTCATGAAAAGAATCCATTGGATTCAGTGGTTCTCAAACCACTAGGCCAGTGCTTCTCAAACATAGTATGTGTTAAAAACTATGCAGACAATCTTGTTAAAATTCAGGCTAGGCATTCAGAAGATCTATGGTGGGGACTGAGATTCTGCATTTCTTATAAACCCCTGGGCTGAGCTGAACTCGTACTATGCTATAAGCAGCAAACTTTCAGTAGATGTCAGAATCTCCTAGAGTACAGAATCATAGGCTCTTCCACCTGAAATTCTGACCCAGAGGGTCTAAGTATAACCCAGGTAACTTTGTTTCTCAGGTAATTCAGAGTCCACCTTATTAAGAAACACCTTATTGCAATAGCTCTTATCTTTATAAGATTGAGAAACACATTCCCAAGGGTTGGGCCCAATCCACAAAGGTATGAAACTGGTTTCACAGGATTGTCCTCTTCCTGGTGAGAAACTCACTCCCTGTAAGCAAATCACCTCATGCAAATCCTTTCTGATGGCACCTCCAAGTCATCAGATATATCAGACTTATATCCAACTAAGTCCAAGACCCTAGCAGCTAACCCAACTAGAAGGAAAGAAAAGTTGAAGCTACTTCTAGGTTAGGGGGTGGGGAGAGATGTTTAAATAAAAGACACAATTGCTAACCCATATGGAAAGTATATGCATGATTCAACCGTCTAGAAATGTAGAGTTGGGAACTTCTGGGCCTTAGACCCAGCCTGGCCCCTGGGACCTTAGAGGTGAGAATTCCCTCAGACACAGAAGGCTAGCAAGGTCTACTGTCTGGAACCCCTTTCAATGCCTTAGAGTTTTTCACATCTGATAGGTCTTTTGAGTGTTTCGTAAGGAAGAAAAATTCGGAGAACTTTTTGGTTAAAATCCATAGGGGCTCTCTCTGTAGTGTTCACCTACAGAATTCCCTCTCAACCCCCTTTTGGTGCAAGGATCGCATTTACCAATCAAACAAGAATGAGACCACAAGTAGAAAAAAGGAAAAACAATATTTCCAGTAAGAGGGAGTTTCCACGGTTCAAGAGAGAAAGTGGAACACTTATATGAGATACTAACTTAAAAGGGTCCCCAGTGCTGACAATACAAGTCAGCGTGAGGGTGACTACACTGAGATCCTACTGAGTAATAGGCACCCTCCTAACATTACCCCCATTACTCTTATAAGGAAAATGAGTTGTCACCACCCCCGCTTTATGGTTGAAAGTCACAAGTTAGAAAAATTTGAATTCTAGAGAAAAGGAATCTGAGTTCCTGACCTAACAGCCCTAACCTACTTACACCAAAACTTCTCTTACTTACGCCACTATTATTTGGAATGAGGTGGATATGTCTTCCTCCGACAGGAGCTAAAGCCTCTAACCTGACCAGTTTCTATATCACAAATTACTAGGATAAAGATAGTGTTTAAATTTAGGGAATTTGTGCCATTTTACATGAGTGTTTCTCCTTGATGGCATTTAGCATGCTTTGACTTCTGGTGCTTTTCGAAGCTCACCTCCTGTTACACTCTAACACCAACAATGGCAGCTTCCTAGCGCTTCAGTAAATATGTTACATGGGCAACATCCTGACAGTTTTGGTGGGATAAGACTAAATCTATCCAGGAAGAAAATGTCATTTTCTGTTTTCATAACAGACTTTTGAAGAAACCTGTCATATTACTATCCTTCTATATAAAAGCCTACATTGCATAGGATGAGTTGCTAAGCCAAAGGAAATCAATAAATATGCCAGTGTGGTTCATCTCAATTCCAGTTTTCTCGGCTTCCAATTTCAAAATAGCTACCTCTGTCATTGCACATTGCTATTATAAGAAAAATGATCAATGTTTTAGATTGTGATCCAAGACCTTAATCTCTTAAGAATTATGGAGACAATGACTGTATGCCCAGATCCTCCAGGGTCAACCTGATTTCAGATGTTTTTCAGTTACACCCTGGGGTCCTTATCTGTGACTCACCCCAGTATCTTAGAATGCATTTTTGTTTCCCACTTAAAATAATAAAACTTAGTTTCCTCCCATCTAAAAATGTGCTCTCTCAGCTTTTTCAATGGATTTAATCCAGATAACCTGAACCCTGCCCTCGTCCTTTTTCACTCACAGTTCTGCCTTTTTCTCTAATTCTGAAGGGCTTTAATACATTTATATTAGGTCACTGTTTAACCTAAGGGGGTTATTATGATGGTTGCCTGTGTGTATATATATATGTGTGTGTGTATGTGTGTGTGTGTGTATATATGTATATACATATATATATATATATATATCCATCTATCTCCCAGCTTAGACTGTGAATCCATTGAAATCTGGGACCCCATGGAATTTGCTTTGATTTATGTGCCAAACAATCAGTCAGTGCACTAGACATATTCAATAATCATGTTTCAATAACAAAAATAAGTAAAAATGTCTTTGCTCATAAATAAGTACAAAAATTAGATTTCTGGGCACTACAGAAAAAGCTGAATCTATTTAAGATGGACCTCCCAGGCAACATGAGTGGCTTGGCAGGGATGGGCAGTAAGGAGGAAATTGTACTAATGGAGAAGATGAAAAGAGGCCAGTGACAAATGTTAGCTTCCAATTCTGTCTAGAGCACATCTTGTCCACAGCAATAACAGAAAGCTAAATTTAGCAGCTAGAGGTGCAGGCCAAGGGCCAAGGGCAGACGTAGTAGAATTAGCTAGAAATTTAAAAAAATTTAAAGTTAAAGAATGTAGAATTAAGCTTAAATCCTATACTCAAAGAACACCTTCTAGAAAAACAAGTCCATTCATTTCAAGAACAGAAATATGGGTCAACGGAGAGATTACCTTCTCATTCGATAAAAAGCTAATTGCTTGACACTCTTGTTGGTCAATAATGTAAGATGTGATCATGGTATGTGTATTCTTTTCAGGGCTAAGTGTTTTCTTGGAGTTTGCACCAGAGACTTGGGGCCTTTAAATTGGATACTTAACTAATTAAATCAGGCAAAATTTCAAGGATACCCAAATAGACGCATTTTTTATTTTTATCCCCTAGCAGTGGGGATAACTGTAGAAAACTGTAGATTACCCTAGCAGGGGAAGGGGAACTTATCTTCAAGTGACGTGAGAGCAAGCTCGGGTCCAGGCCCGTAGCACCCACATCCATCAGTCTGAGTTTATCCCACCTGCAGTCAAAGTCACCTCTAAAAGTTAGATTTTCCCAGAGTTCAAAGGAGGTCTACAGTTTGCATATATCTTAACTTAGAGAAAGCCGGATGCTTCTTTCCCCAAGTTTTTTTTCTTTTGATCTGTGATTTTTTTTATTTTTGCCTTGGTTGACAAAAGATAGTACATCCTTTCTTGGCATTCTGCACCCCCAACTTAGTCACCAGAAGCAGATGGCTACAAACATGTGATCAAACTTATTTTTTAATGACTTTTTATAAAGTCAACATATCAATACATGAAAGCAGACCGCCTAGTATTCTAAAATAATAAGCACTTCAAAACCCTCCCATGTTTGAAGTGAAAACTTCGCTCTAGTGCAATCCGTCCATCTCTCAGTGCTCAGCTGCTCCACCGGCCTATAAAAGTTTCCCATCTTTTGTTCCCACTGTTCATTAACTGAGGGCACAATTGTTTCCAGTTCTGTTCCCCTCTAAGTAAGCAGACCTTTACAATGGCAGCTTGATGAGTGCAGATCATATAAGGAAGCTTTGCAACTCACATGTGGCCACCACTATGTTCTCCTTTCCTTTAAAGACACTAATATCAGCTACTCCTGGTTTTCCAAATTCTTGATGCTGTTTCCCACTCTCGTTAATTAAGTCCTTTGTTGATATAAATAAGGTTTTGGTTTAACTGAGCTCAGCAAAAGGAAAAAATGTGTTTGTGTTTGTTGAAGTACTTTAGGGGCAAACTAGAGAAATAACAATTAGAAGAGCTCAAGCTCACAGAGGAGGGGCTTTATGGTAACACTGCAGAATTTCAAAAGTTTGGAGCACATAGAAGCAGATATCCAGCCTCAGGGAGGGAAAGGAACTTTCTGGAGACTAGAAAATTATGAGAATGTATTCAGTAAAAGCTCTTACATACTCTCTCCATGCCCACCGACTTTGCTTCTCAGCACCTGCAGGTTCAGCCAGCAGACAGACTCTCCATCCCAAACACCTAGAAGATGGGATAATTTGGGGCTGAAATCCAGCTGTGTTCCAGGTGGCCATAACCGGAGATGGGAGCACAGAGAAAAACTGTAGAGGCTGGAGAACCAGATTTTAGGATGGGGAGTCACAGACTCATTAACTGATCAAACACCTCTAAAACAGTTCACCAAAGAACAGCATCTTGTAAAGGATAAACACCAAAATATCTAAGCACTGTGATCCCATGGACAGTGGCAGGAGCGAGGTTGGCAGTGGTGATAAAACATGGGTTGCTTTTGAGTCAGTGTCTTGAGTCATTTGAAAGGGAAAGGGCCCTTTCTGGCTTGTCAAAGGGAAAGTCACAGGCCAACTTCTTAGTTCCTCTTGACTTTAGATTCACAATGTAAATGGACTTCTACTGAGTTTGATATGTGATTTTCCACTGTGCCAAATCCATATATTAATAAATGTAACAAAATTCACTTAAGGTGTAACAGATATGACTTAATGGACATGTGTTGTTGGTTTTATCCATTTCTTTCAAATTTCAAAGAATTGAAACATGATCGGTGTATGTCAGTTTGTAAATGTAATAAAGATATTATTTTTAAACCAGCACCAGCCAGGTGTTCATTATTCCCTGCATCCTTCCCTCTCCAAGATGTTAGGACACTTCAAGCTCATTGCCTGCATGAAAGGACACACCCTGATAGAAAGTTGGAACAATGAAGTTTTTACAAGGCAGGGAGAGAGGCACCCTAGAACACCCAGACCTGCCTGTTCTTAATAGGTTCTGCTACCTGCTGCATCAAGACATAACATATAAGACCTTTCATGGAAAAGAATTTTAATACAATTAATGTACAATACAGAAAGGATAAAGAATAGTTTCCAAACTTAGCACCCAGTTACCCATCCCTTTGTGAGGAAATGTCCAGCCAAATAAACAGGATTGGCCCAAAGCAAGGCCCAAAAGCCTGCCACAAGGCTAAAGCACTGTCTGGCAGGTACCATAGAAAAGGGCCAGAAACAGACAAGCCTGGGAGGAAAAGAGCAAAATCAAAACCAAAATGAAAGCTGCTCACCTCCCCATGAGCCTCTCACCCACGTCTGTTTCAACCAGTCCAGGACTAAGAAACAAGTACAGTTTCTTCACATGTCTCTATGCAACATGTGCATAGAGGCCTCCTCCTGCTCTCCATCCTGCTGCCTTCCTCTTCAGTCTCTTCTCCCTGCTCAGTTCCACCCTTCCTTGGGTGGGACAGGGAACCAAGAACCTCCTCTTTTCCTGGGACCACCTATTACATTGTGATGAAGGATGAGAGGCCAGGTAAAGTCCATCTTTAGTGTAGAATTCATTGTTGGGAACAGGGGAGGTTGTTGCATGAGTGGGGTTTCCCTGAGAGCTATAGATTTCTCAGGGCTGGCTAGGAGGCAAATTAAATATTTGGGCAATAGCAAATCCTCCAGATTGTGACCTTATACGCTTTCTCTTGGTCTGAGCCCCCAATAGGCAGGAAACGGTCACAGGGCAGTATAAGGAAAATGGAGTAACTCAGGCTCTTTTTCGCCTCCAGCCACTAACCTCTACAGCCACCACCTGAAGCTTTGTTGTCCTCCTTTCATTACCACATGTGATACCATATTATTGTAAGAAAACACTTAGAAGTGTGAGCACAGGGCACATGTACCTATGAATAGGGACTCCCGGGTAGGGAAGATCACA
Source organism: Condylura cristata (assembly GCF_000260355.1). Taxonomy (NCBI): domain Eukaryota; kingdom Metazoa; phylum Chordata; class Mammalia; order Eulipotyphla; family Talpidae; genus Condylura; species Condylura cristata. The sequence continues at coordinate 71,977,215 of NW_004567105.1, read as the reverse complement.
AGGGGGATCATGGAGGCTGGAGGCTGGAAGCTCTGTAGCTACCCATCACCTCCCTGCCTGCTGGTCTGCCTGTGTATCCAGTTCCCTGCTTCAGCATTAAAAGCATGTCAGATATGCCTAAGACTCCAAGATCCCTTTTCCATTTGCCCACATCAACCATGAACCTGTCCAGTCTGGGATGGTTGCTCCTATGGCAGGAAATGGTCAGCTGATCTCTACTGCTCATGTGAATGGCTCTGCCTAGAGTTGAGGCAGAGCCTACACGCCAGTGTCCAAGTAGTATCAACACATTCCCAGAAAGGAAAACAAAACCAACCGGTACTGTTCTTGGTCTGTCCTCCCCTTCAGTGGGTCTGCTGTGGGGCCCAGGGAACAGAATTGATAATAAACTCAGCAGGTGATGGCTATAAAGCTCAGTATGAAGCTGCTGGTCCAGCAGAAGAGAGAGAGAACAAAGAAAGTGGAACAATATGATAGGCTGAATTAAAAGATATGAAAATGCTCTGTGAAAACAGAGGATGTAGCAGGATTGGAAGGTCAAATGGGGTTAATTAGAGGGGTTAATTGAAATTTCTCAATGGAGCTGGATAGAGGGTATAATAGCTATCCTCAGGTCTAATTCTAGAAACCTCTGTTTATCCATTCTCATATCCTCCTCCTGCAGTAAGTGTAATAATGAGTATGTGTTGGTTACTCAAATTCCCATAGCTCTCGGAAATTTCTAGACCATTGATCAAGAGACTTTCTCATTTGCAGAAAGGGATTAATATGTTTCCCTATTCGTTTCTCAGGGTTCTGGTATGAATCAAAGGCAGGAAAGCTTATGAGCATCCTTTGTTGTCTGGCAAGTGATTTATACACATAGAATAATTATTATCACCCTCAGTCAGTGGATCCATTTTCACATTCACACCATCCACATATGTCTGGGTGCTACTTCCCCCAGCAGCTTTGTCACAAAATGTGTGAAAAAGTACAGAGTACATGCACAGTTTTTCTAAACCTCACTTTGGATGGTGCAGCAACTAATAGTCATGCAATAAACTTTTATTAACTAATTAATTGATAAGCTTTTCCAATTACATCAATCTCCCCTGGAGCTGAAATGGACTTGCTTGACATATTCTGGTTCTTACACCATTTCCCCTACTGAATATATGATCTCACAGTAACAAGGAGATATTGATTCTTTTCCTCAAAGAAGATATAAAACCTCCCTGAGTGACACAACCTAAGGTGAATTGCCTGAAATGTCCTTATTGAATATGCGGAGGGCTAGGGGTCCTTGTAAGCCATTGATTTGCTGATCGGATTATCTCCATTGCTTTGTCTCCTATTCTACATGCCCCTCAATGTGGATGGAATAATCAGATTCCTGCGATTGTTTTCTTGAGCTGGGCAAGCTCTTCCTGATGACAGTTGCTGCTGTGGTGTCTTGCCCAACAGTTTCAGAGCAAGCCTGTCACCGGGAAGCCTGTGTGGGATCTCTAGCTGGTTTGCTTGACTTGCTTTGTTTCTTGCTAAGTATCCTCAGAAGGGGGACACACATTGGAAGCCTGCTGTGTGTAATTAAGAGATAATTGTAGTTGTCTCGGCATTTTTGTGCTGCTATACCATTAGCTTATTTGCAAGTGATGCCTGAATGTGGTTAGGATGACGATTTCGAAATGAATAAAGACTGCGTTGTGAAAGATGAAATGTGTGATCCATTTGAAAGGGCACTTTACCTTGCTTTGCTAAAATAGGCTACATTTCAGTTTGGTGTTTTTAAATGAAGCTTGGAGTTTTAAAATTAAGCTGACTCGCTTGGGTTTCTAGGGGTGATCATGACATATTTTGTTCCACTGTATACAATCTTATTTCTTTTTATTCCATGATTCTCCTTCCTCAGAGATGGGTGAGGCCATCCTTGGACAACTGGATATGATGAAATGCATTCTACAGCAGTGAATAATGATTTCCAATGAATTTTGGAGCAAGTCTATTCAATTTCATTACCATTAGCTAGATGAAGAAATTATCTGTTTTATCCTGGGTGTGACTTTTCACTGTTCTACTATATGATGAATGTTAGTGAGTTACTTATGGGAAAAATAATTCTAAAACAATATGCTGAAACTGTTATTCATCATAGTAGAAAAGTGATAAATCAAAGAAGAAAGGCCAAAGTTGGGGGGCTGCTTAGAGTAAAATAAGGCGCATAATTCCTGTTTCATTGTTTTTGCCATTGATTTATATGTCATTTATGTTTGGATTGGGCTCTTTCCAGTACGACTTATAAAAGTCTGTAGCCAATTCTAAAGGATAAGGCTGTGCTATGTAAGCAAATACACACCCCCGATGTGTATTTGGTGAAATTGTGTTATTGTCTAATGGGTCCAGGCAGAGATGTTGCTATAGCTTCACTTAGGCTCTTGACACAAGTAAAGGAATGTGAAAAATTGACACCATACCTGAGGAGAAATTCAGTTTTCATTGAACAGAATTGTATGAACTTGTTATCCCCTAACAGTGCTCATCTGATTAAGATTTGATATCTTTTCAGCTTTTAGAGATGCCTAAAAGAGAGCTAACAGCTCTTACATCTAAAAAGAGAGAGGACTTTATTTGTTCTTTTGCAATAATTATACCCCTTTGCTATGGTAATGGCTACCATAAATAGCATCATCTTAGAATTGTCATGATCAATTATTTATCAAGTCCTCCTTCATTGCTTACATAGATTGTAGAGATTTATAGAGTTGATTAGATACAGCCACTGTTCTCAATAGCTTCTAGTCTAAAGGCAGAGCCAATTCAGAAAATCATAAAAGACACTATTCTCTTGAAACTCAAAATTGCCAGATCATCATACTGTATTTTTGTATCCCGTCAAGAGTCTCCCATTCCAAATGGACTTTCCCAAAAGTCAGCCTCTGAAAGCAGAATTTGCTTGCAGTTACTTTGGGAGGTGATTTCGGGAAGTACAGTGAGAGAATAGGAAATGAAAAAGGAAAGGGGGGAAAGCCAATAGAGTGTGAATTAGCAAGTCGCTGCTGTGGGCAACAGGGGCTCAGTCTGCGGGGACCTGCTGAGCCTGGGTGAAACAATCTCAGAGTTGTCCCTTCTCCCAAAGGGCTGAGGAAACATGGATGCTTCACCAATGCCCTGCCCTGGCATGGTTGAGTGTTGCAAGTGGGGAAATTTAATCCCAGGCACTGTGGGCATCCTCCTCACACAGGCCAGACCTATCCCACAGCAGAGAGAAGCAGGGAGGGGCTTTGTGGGGGGGAGGAGAAGCAGTTTTGCAAGTATAGGAATTCTCCACAGAAGGAGCAGGCAATCTCCATAGCGGTTATGGGGGAGGTGAGTGGGACACTTTTCCACCATGTAAACTTGTAACACCTAGGATTCCAAATATTCTTTTCACCATGTTAAGGCACCATATACTTTGCTTGTACTCAAAATGATACAGAGCAATGTCTAATTTAGTCTTGAATGGCCTATTCCTGACTTTGAATAGCCTAGAAATTAGCACCCATATCTGGAACATTTCTTTTATCACAAGTGTGATACATGGGTAGTTTTACTTATCGTCATTTTTTTTTCCTTACAGGACAATGGGCACTTAAGAAGAGGTTTCCATCTCCTATAAGGAAATTATCTCAAAGTGAAGTCTGTGCTAACCAAATAGCAGATAATTTTGTGTCACCAAGCAATGGTATATTGTGTTTCTGAGGTTATTGTCATGCCCAACAGTTTCAGTCTAATTTGATTTCAAAAGCATGAATCCAATAAAAATCTAGATCTAAGATCGTCTTCATGACAGAGGATAGTCAGTTTCAAGGATTTCCCCCAATTTCTTGAAAGTTAATCTGGATGACTTAGAGCTGTACCACAATTTAAATGGTCAGAGGCAAGATGGAACTAGGCAAAACCAGCAAAAGTCAACATTCTCACACTCTTCTGGAAGCAAATCAGAGGAAAAGAGCTAAAGTAGGTGGACAGGCAAACAAATATGATTATCTTTTATTAGCACTTAAAAAGAAAGCCTGTTGGAACCAGGGCACATGAAGAGACAGCAGGGAAACAAAAATCAGACCATGCTGATTTATCATGTAGGGTTCCAGCAAAATAACACAAGACACAAGACTTAGTAATTTGAGGAGAGTTGTAAGAAATAGGTTATTTATAAAAGTGTGGGCAGGATTAAGGCAACCACAATGGACAAGTATAATGTTCAGGGCTAGTAACAGCAGCAGGGAGTCAAAGACGTTACCAGAAATCAGAGAGAGAATTGTGAGTAAAGAGAGTCACCTGGCAGGAGCTGGGTCAGTGTGTCCACACTGATGACCCCAGCAGAGAGGATGATGGAAAAAAAAGATCCCAAACTCACCTGCCAGTACTTCCCACTGGACACATTGCCAGAAGCCAGAGGTCAGGGGCCACCTAGATATGATCCATCCAGGTCAGCCAACAGGAGCAGAGGGTATAGTGGAGAGTGATCCAGAGGGCAAAGCAGAAACCCAGTACTATCACTGTATGAGAGAAGCTTGCGTGACTCATATGCGAAATGGACAGGAGGGACCTCCACCCCCTGCACTTTCCTGCACTTTCTGAGTTGTCCGGATGCTGACTTGAGTTAGGGCAAGAAGTGAGTCATCCCATTAGCCAGTAAGGTGTCCCCTAATGTTGGGTGTGAGAGAAAGGATACTCAGTCACTCCAATGATAGAAATCTAAAATGTCAGGACGTCATTTATAATCCTAAAGAGTCTGTGTTGCTCCCTAAGTTCCATTAATTTATGACAGACTTCAAGAGGAGAGTCCCCATAACCATAAATTAGTAGCATCCCTCTACATACCTGGACATTTGTAGAATTTGACCTTGTGCTTCAGAGGCTTTAGCAGTCTCCATGGTGCTCCCAAGTATAATTGCATTAGGCTAGTAGCAACTGCTTATAATTCCCTGGGGGAAATGAATGATGTTCTGTAACAAGGCTCTGCCTCAAGTGAAATCAATTAAAAATGAAATACATATAAGTGAAAGAAAGGAAGAGTTCTCTGTTCTCTCATTCTGAAACTTTGCGCTCATGGCTACTTCAGCATCCTGTTATGAGGAGGGGTCCTTTTTCTCGGTGATGGTTTGTACCAACTTTTTGCACAGTGGCTTAAGAAAATCCTGTGTGTTTTACTGCGGAGGCAGCAGGTAATGCTAAGCCTCAGAGAGCTGGTGGAACTTGGACTGTGACGGCAATTTCCCTTGCTTGAGAGGAACTCTCTGTTAGATAAGAAATTGAGCACTCCTTTCTCCTCTGCCATATGGTGCTGCGGTATCATTGAAATTCAAAAAGCCAAATTTCATAGCCTGAGAATTGCAGTTGGTAGACACTCCTAATCACTTTAGTGATATAAGTAGGTACAGAGAAGCATAATAATTTCCGTGAAAACCTTGCTTTCAGAATCTGATAAGAAAACCTCCAGACCTAATGTTTTCTATCTTCTGCATCAAAAGAAAGACTCAGAAAAAAAGACACCAAGGGAACAGGCTTAAGCAAATTGATACTATTAGCACAGTAACAAAAAATGCTATAGTGCTGACCAACTGTTTGGAACCCTTTAGAATGAGACCTATTACGGCAGGGTTCTCAAATCCACAGAAAGAAATCCATTAAGCTTTAATTCCCATAGATACTGTTAATGTTTAATAAAAGTCATAACTGAAAAAGAGGAGGTGAGTCTGAAGCCAAGTTATTTGATAGAAGAGTTTTTACTGAATAGCAAAAGAATTCCAAGAGGCATTTGCTAAAGATAAATAAATATATCTAGAGTAGGTAGGGCTGAATATTCCACTGTACGAGTACTAGTAGAGATTTATGTGCTGAAATATTTTTTAAATTTTAATAATACAAGAAGGCAAGTTCTAAGAAACACAAGCAGTTCCCTCTCCTTTAGGCTGAGAGGAAATGGAGCGTGCACATGCATAATCTGGCCCTTAGGAGAGCAAGGGGAAGACTCGGTTGCCATTCTGAGCAACTGTGAGAATGGAGAGCTTGAGAGGACAGAGATGCAAACATGCCCTCATAGGTTTGTTGGGAGAATTGTCCTTTCTGCACCTATCAAGATTTCTTTGGTTAAAAAGAAGAGGAGGAGGAGGGAAAGGAGTAAAGTTATTAGCTTCAGTAGGAGTAGTTTGGCTTCTGGTGCAGCTTAATCCAGAGGTTTAAAGATATCGTTGGAGTAAAATTTATTCTTTTCATCTTTCAGCATCACTCCTTCACAACAGGCTTTATTTTGAGCTCTCCTGGTAGAGATGCAGCAAAGGAAACTTCTCCTCTTCTCAGTGTTTTCTCTTGCTCCCCTTTAACAAATGTCTAACCTGTGGCTGGGCGTAAAGCCTCTTGGGATAAAGACTATGTTTCCCTGCCTCTACTGCAGTTAAGCAGAGCTATGTGACTTAAGTTCTGACCAATGAGCTATGAGGAGAAATTTCACGAGAAATTTCCAGAGAGTAGAAATTTCCAGAAAGAAGCAACCAGCTGGACCCATCAGATGGAGTCACACATCAAGTTTGATTGATAGAGGAAGAGAGACAGAAAGCAGACTTTGATGACAAGGAAGGCCCTATATACCTGAATTGCTGACCTCCAGACTTCACGTACATGAGACAAAATACATTTCTTTTTTTTTTTTTTTTGAAAGATTTATTTATTTATGCATACAAACCTGGGGTACAGGCCAGAGGTGCAGAGCAGGGGTGCGGGGGCGGTAAGAGAATTCACCAGATACAAGAGTTGGGAGCAGAACAGGCAGATCTACTGAAATACACTGCTGAGAGAGCAGCGGGTGGATCAGGAGAGGTCTGCTGTGCCAGGTGGGTCAGCTCCCTGGCTGGGATCAAACTCATGCTGCGGTGGCTGCAGTAGCTTCATAGTACTGGGCTTTTAACTCATTGTACCACCAGGGAGGGCCAAGACAAGATACATTTCTATGTTGTTTACATGATTGTAAAATTGGGCTTCCCTGTCATTTTAGAATTTGTTATTAGTTATTATCAAGTTAGTTATTATTAGTTATTATTAGTTATTTGTTATTATCAAGCACTAGTGCATGCTATACCTGCTTCTTCTCTGCTGCCCTAGAAAGTGTTTCATTTCAGCTTCTCAGTGCCTCTGTCTGAGTCATGGCCCATCCACTGTGGCCTGGAGCTCTGACATGTTAAACAGGAGCCAACTGGAACAGAGAGTCCTGGCCTCTCCATATGAGCTGCACAGACTGAGCATCAGGGCAATTTACCAGAAGGGAAGCACTGGTAAATGCAGAATGTCCAGTTCCTTCCCAAGTCAAATTTTTCACCCAATTTCCTGAATTCTATCAAAGATGCCATCATTCTCCTAGACCTACTTTATATATAATGTGTTACTTCTTGACATGGTCTCTTCTCTAACACCTCTAAATAAGAATAAAGATGCAGATACAAGACACACTTAATATTTGATAGCACAATGTTTAGAAGGAGAATAAATGACTTTATGCACCCACAGGTTCCTGAGAAAAGTGTTTTAATAACTGTTAAAAACATAATGGTTAAAAGTACACAAGTCAGAGCCCTCCCTGGTGGCGCAGCGAGTTAAAGCACAGCACTAAGAAGCTAAAGACACTTTAGCATAAGTTCAATCACCCCGGAGGTGATCCGCACGGTGCGGCAGACCTTTTCTGACCCACCCACTGCTCCCCTCAGCAGTGTACTTCATCAGTCAGCCTGTTCTGCTCCCCACTCTGTCTCTGATGAATCCTCTTACTGCCCTGCACCTCAGGCCTATACCCCTGTTCTGTATGCAAAAATAAATAAAAATCTTTAAAAAAGTACACAAATCAACAAAATAACTGATCAGTATTCTTTAAAAATGTCAAGGTTATGAAGGACAAGAAGACTGTCTAACAGTCACAGATTAGAGGAACCAAGGGGTCATAATAACTATGGAGCAGAATCTACGGTGGCCAGTCGTACTCCCAACCCCTGGGGTCCATGCACTCATGTGATCCCCTCCCCTTGACTGGTTTCTAACCAACAGAATCTGGCAATGGTAATGGGATGTCATTTCTGTGATGACACACTATATAAGACCAGTATTGGTGACTCACTCAAGAGATCTCTCTTCTAGTTGCCATTGAAGAAAAGGTCATTTGGGGAGGTTGCAGGGTGCTGAGGGCAGCCTCTCCCAGCAGAGTGACCTCCAGCCACCTGCAAGGAGAAACCAGTGTTCAGCCCTAAAGTTTCAAGGGGATGAATGCTGCCGACACCTCTGTAAACTTGGAGCTGGACTCTTTCCTGTATAGCTTCCAAATGAGCCTGCAGCACAGCTGACGCCTTCATTACTGCCTCAGAGACCCTGAACAGAGGCTCAACAAAGCGGTGCCCAGAATCCTAACTCAGAGAAACTCTGAGATAATTAATATGTGTTGTTTTGCCACTAAGTACGTGGCAATTTGTTATGCAGCAATAGATAACAGTCCTAACCAGCTTGAGCTACCATAAAAAAACACAATCAATTTGGGCAGCTAATCAACAGTAGAAATTTATTTCTTACAGTTCTGGGGACACAGATTCTGGTGAAAGCATTTTCCTTGTTGTAGATGACTAGTTGTAACCTCGCATGGTAGAAAGTGAGGAAGTTAGCTCCCTGGTCTGTTCTTACCACCCCATAAATAAGGGCTATTAGCTTGTGACCTAATTACTTCCTAGTAATGGCATCTCCAAATACCACCACATTGGGGGTTAGATTTCAACAGAAGAATTTGGGGCCAGCACATTCAGTTCATAATAATACCTAATACAACAATGAAATACATGTGGCATCCTTAAAAAGGACATGAGTGGGAAAGCAAGTGAAATCCAAATGAAGTGTGTGCTTTGATTAACAGTCATGTGGCAAGGTCAATTTTTTAACTTTAATCTTGCACTGTGGTTCTGTGAGATGCTGGCATCAAGGGAAGCTGCGTAGCATATGGATGAACTCTCTACTGTATCGCAAGAATAAAAGCTAAAAATAAATACAAATAAACTTCAAAGTACACAAATCAGCTCTTTGTGTTTTCACAATAGTGTGAAAATAACAAGGCATTCGTGAAGGTTGAAAAGAAAACTTGGAACAATTTGACACTCCATTTAGCTGTCTGGTACCCAGCTTTCCTGCTTTCCCAAGCTTGTCCGCTCCTGTCAACACTTGAGCAACATCTCTTCCCTTGACACAAATTTCCTTTTTTCAGTCCTTTTACATCTCACAGCTATAGTCAGTTGTGGTCTCATTCTTGGTTACTGCAATTATTTGATAATAGTGTTTATATAAAAGAGCTTTCCCCTCCTTTCCGTACAACCTAGGACTCTGCCTTCCATCTCTCCAGCAGCTTCTCCCATACCCATATCACTTTCTTCTTCCATAGCGCTTTCTCCCCCTTTCACCATTTCATCCTCACACAATACAATTTAAGAAGGGTTGAACAGAAACCACCAGGAACCACCCTGTAAGAGAAACTGGGGAGCCTGTTGTTTCTGTTGTGTGTGTGTGTTTCTTTTCTTTCACACTCTGGACAGTCACACATAAAACCACCCTTCAACACTTTCCTTTTGTGATGCTTAGACTCCAATGTAAGACTCCATCTTAGACTCCAGGCCCAGAATGAATCTCTGCCTTCTACTTATACCTTTACAGCAGCACCTCAGCCCAGAGGAAGATGTGCCTGAGTTGTGCCTTCTCGACCTCCAGCTTGTTTTGTAACTTCAACGAAGTTTACAACCTCTTCTTAAAATGTAGATCAGGTATATAACTTGGCAAAGGAAATGGATATGGAGAGCCAGAAACAGTTATTAAAACACAGAGTTCATTTTTATAGCTATTGTTTGGAAAATAAATAGCTCAAGCTGAATCCCAAGCAAAACCAGAATAATAAATGATGCTATTGACTTAGTGAAAGTGTCCCATATGTGGTTGAGAGGGGTATAAATATTAATTGAATAAACACCTTACTTTAAAATCCTGGTGTGTAGAGCTAAAAATCTCTCAAACTTACTGCCAGCTCAGGGCTATATCTTGCTACTTACCTTGGGTTTTATGAATTCCTGTGTAGGTCTTTATGTCAACAATATTTGGTCAGTGTCTACTATATAATCTTACTTACTCTGCCTTCAAGATGCTTAACTATTCCTATAACATTATAAAATCTTCTTTTGAAGTAGAGAGAGACCAAGGCATCTCCTAGTACTAAAGCAGAGGCACAAAACCATAATTATGTGCAGAGTATAAAATAAATCTCTTTTATTTAAAGGGCACAAAGATGAATAGGGGAAAATAAAGGAGAACTAAATTAAGGCCCTTATTATATTCACAGAAGTTAATATCAACTGTTCATTATTTTTGTTAAATAATGTACATAGAAAGAGATTTGAATTTCTCATTTTAAAATTACTTACTTTTTAAAAGGTAATTTTAAAGTGCACTCAAAGTCTTTAGGGATTTTCTTATCTATGTGACATAGTAAGCTTGTGGACCCTGGACTTAATGAGTGCGCTTGATGTAGGGAAACAAAAACTTGAATTCAAGCAGAAATTAATTTTAAAGTTAATGCTTCAAGTTCGTTGGCATATCTCAGTGAGATTTTATTCTCACCAATGTTTCGCTAGGTTCTTAACATTGAGATGAAAGGGAATGGTGTGTGTCCATTGGGTGCTGGGAGAAACTTTCTGGATGAGAATAGTCTGCCATGCCATGGCAGATGGGGTAAAGTAAAGAGTTAAGGGTGTTTATGAATCTGCACAGAGAAATTACATGTGTATGTGTGTTATGTGTGTGTGTATGTAATGAGTGTAGGTGAAGAACAATCAATGTTTTTAGTCTAGGTTTTACTTCTTGGTTTGTGAATATGCAAGATGATGGCCAAATAGGTCACATCATGTACAAGATACCTGAGGAGGGGCTAGTAAGATTGAATTTCATGTGTGGCTTGATAAATAAGTTTATGTTCTGCACCTGGCACACAAGTGTGTACATAACCACTAACTTTTGCCAATCAAGATCATACTGTTCAATCTCTTTCAGCTGTACACAACCTTGAGTTGTTTTTACAGTAGTGATTTGAAGTTTGCAATTTTGTTCCCTCTCATGTCTTTGTAACCCAGTGCCTGTTTCCAAATCTTCTGACTGGCATTTTGCAGCTGAGCAATAGCTTATTTCAGTGAGCAGCTAAGTGGTTTGGTAAGACTAATTATAAGATGTGTCAAACACTCACTTTATTAAGCCTTGCCCTCATGTTTTATTTCAGTGAACTCATTTAATCTTGAAAGACCCTGTGACTAACACGTGGACAAACTGAGATGGTTCCTTTAATAGATAGACAAAACCGAGGCCCAGAGAGGTTGAGGAACTCACCCAAGGGCACAAAGCATATAAAGGACACAAATGCAAAGTGTCTGATGGTGCTAATTGCTGCACTGACACTGCTATTACTGATAAGGGTAATCTTTAACAACCGGTACTTTAAAACAGTGAAATAAAAAAGTCTAGATAGACCCCCCCCAAAAAATTGGGGATCTACTGGACAGAATACCCATTTTTATAATCAGAAAAAAATCTGAAATTGTAGTAGTAGTGATCAATACTTGTTGTTTTTATGACAGCCAAGTGCACCCCACATTTTTAGTAACACTTACATGTAGTTAAAGCCATGTGATTAGTGAAGGACATTGGTTATGAGTAGAAGTTTTCAGGTCACTTTTGCATGAAATTCTTCAGTCTAGTGTGTGACTCCCCGGTCTCTGTTCATCTTTCAAGGTGATGGAGAAATCCACTGGGTCCAGATGCCAAAGCTATCTGATGGTAAAGCCTGTAAATAAGCCTGTGGAACAGAAGACTTCAGACGCTCATTAGATGTGAACCATGAGTAAGAAATGATACTTAGTGGTGTTGAGCCACTGAGAGTTAAGACTAATTTGTTTCTGATATTAGCTAAGACTGTACATTTACCAGGTTTTTTTTTTAATTTATTTTATTTATTTAAGCTATGCATACAAGAGCTGGGATATAGGCCAGAGGTGCAGGGGAGGAGGGGGTGATAGGATTCACCAGAAACAGAGTGGGGAGCAGAACAGTCAGATCAACTGAAATCCACTGCTGAGGGGAGCAGCAGATGAGACAGGGGAGGTCTGCTGTGCCACGTGGGTCAGCTCCCTAGCTGGGGATCAAACGTGTGCTGCAGTGACTGTGGACAGCTTCATAGAGCTGCACTTTAACCCGTTACGTCACCCATTTTCTCATGGGAAATCCTCTTTCATTCTCAATGTGCTTATTCTACGTAGGACTCCATTCAAATTCCAGAACGGAGCATGTGACTTGAGGCTAAGTCACTTATCACAGTTCCCTGGACACAGTGATTCATGCAAGGATGGGGACATTGTCTACTCTGAGTCAGTGATGTGCAGTGAGAATCCTGGAGGGGGAGGGCGGGGAAGGGAGGCAGGCAGGGAGGGAATAGGAGGAGGTTATCATTCTCTCTTTTAAACATAAGATATGAAATATTTGGAGATAAGGTTGATACCTTGAACTGCAAGGGGAAAGTCTGGGCATGGGACGCACATGAAAGTGAATGTGACAGAGAAATAAGGGCCTAGTAACATTGTCTGATCCATGATCAAAATGTGCCCAAAACTAAGGCAAACCTTGGAATTGTCACTTTGGTAAGTTAATAAACCATCCTTTTCCTTATTCTAGTTTAAATGCTATTTGTCAAAAGTGACATTTGGGTAACCTAAGAGGGAAAGTGCCCAATTCTAACCATCTAATTCTAGATGGTGTTAAAATTTAGAGCACATGAATCTATATGGGATTCCTTCACCTTCCTAGAGATCTCCAAAACTCTTTCTCTGTGGTTCTTTCTGGAGTCTCTGTGTTAGTTTCTTTATTTTATTGCCTGTAAATTCCACACTCTTAGATTCAGAAACTCTCCATTACCTAACCATTGTATTTATTATTAGGTATAAATGAATTTAGGTTTGCATACCCTAAACATTAAAACTTTCCACATAATTAAATTTTTTACCAAAAGACAGGCTTATAACCAGGATATATATATTTTTTCCATTTAAGCAATCTTGCCTATAAGTAAAGCAGACAGTCTTAAAAAAGACATACAATTTGCTCAAGAAATATTGAACTTTTAATTACTACTAGTTTCCTTGTTTGAAAAAAGAGGATGTGTACAGTATATTGAAATCTATTCTCATTTTTGATTCAGAACTTTGTTGCCCAGAGTAGTATCAAGTACATTTTACAAATTATATTTTAATCACCAGGAACCAGGAGAGATAGTCATAGGTTAGATGATTTTTTTCAGTTCTTTGTTTTTCTAGAATAAGATTGCATAGGCAGGTTCTTTGCCATGAGACTTAGTGATAAAAACAGCTCTACCTCATTAATGTTGGACTTGCGCACAGGACTTACTCTGGTTAATAAAATATCAGCAGATGTTATACAAACAGCGCATTTAAGTGTTTTTGAATGATTTGGTTTGATTTCTACCATCTGCCCCAACCTGAGAAGAACAGAGAAATGCAGAGACACATGGAGGAGCCCTCAACCCTCCCCATAGTTGAAGCTAACACAACTGACATTAACTGAGCCCAGCAGCTTCACAGACTTCTCCTTGACCAGTGAGTGAAATAAATATATGTGTGTAAATCATGATCATTTGAAATAGTTTCTTATGCAGCATTATTTGTTATCAGTAGCTGACTGATAGAACCCAAAATTATTATTAAAAAATTATTAAAAATTAATGAACAAAATAACACTTCCCTTTCAAGTGTTAGGAAGTATTCTCTGTAATAATCTGTATCATCTTGGGTATCTAAATATATTTATAGTAAAAATGCTTTACCTTTCCTATATTGTACTTAGTGTAGGTGGATTGAAAAGCAGTTTAGATATACTAGAAAGCACTAAAAGTGGGTTTAATCTAATCTTGGGTTGGACCCTAATAACTTATGTGTCTTTCACAAGTTACATGGGCCTTTCTTTAGGGACCTTTCAGTCATTTATAATATAAGACTTAAACTAGAGTGTCTGTAGCCACATAAAACCACATAGTTATGTTGTGGTTTTGAAGCTCATTTAAAGTATGTACATACTTTAATATAACTCACAGAAATTCAAAGAATAAGAATTCTGGACACTTTTAGTTTTCCTGAATTTCTTAAATAAATGAGATATATATGTTAGTAAGTTTCTGTTATTCAATCGGATGGACCTGTATAGGTTTAAGATTTTGCATTTTCCAAGCTTGTTGTGACTATGCTAGAGCAGAGAAAGTCACTTAAATAGAAATGTGTTGATCACTTGAGCTGTGCTCAGTCCACGTCTTAGCCAACTTGAGCTGCCATAGTAGAACACCACAAAATGGGTTGCTAAAGCAACCTAAATTTATTTTCTCACAGTTCTGGAGGCTGGTTGTTTAAGATTGAGATACCAGGAGGGCTGGTTTCTGGTGAACTCTCTCCTTGGGTTACGCAGGTCTACCTTCTGGCTGTGCCCTCTCATTGCTTTTCACAAAGCAGAGGGAGAGGGAAAGTGAGTGGGAGAGAGGGAGGTCTGGAGTAAGGGGGAGAGGGAGGAAGAAGCCCCAGGAGAGGGAGGGAGAGGAGTAAGGAGAGGGAGAGAGACCTAGTATCTCTTCCTCTTCTTAAAAGGATACCAGTCCCATTGGATTAAGGCCACCCTATGATCTCATTTAGCCTTCATTACTGCTTTCAGGGTCCATTCTCTAAGTATGGTCTCCTTTGGGGAGTTATAGTTTCAACATACATATTTGGGGATGACCTATTTAGTTCATAGTAAACATCTAGTGAAAGAAAAATGTAGTAGAGAGAACACAGATACTGGCTTCAAACAAGTCAATGTTGGAGATCATACTCTTCTACTTACTAGAGTAGGTCTGAGTTATTTTTCATGGAAGAATGTCTTACAGGCAGTAAGAAACAGATCATATTTTAACTGAATATGCTCTATCATGCTACAAGCAGAGTATTCATTGAATTTAAAGATAAGGAATTGCTATTACTTTTGTCAAGTGTTTCAAACTCCCCTTCATTTTTCTACCCAACCAATTCCTGACATGCAAGATCTGTGCCATGTGTTGGAGATGACACGACTTCAGCTCCGACCAGTGCCTGCATTTTCACTTGGGTTAAAAGCACCATTTCAAGTATAGGTTCCTATTGTCCTACGGATGGTATTCCTAGCTCAACCACAAAGGACAGCTGTGAAGTGAAGAGCTTTCTCAGCGTTCACCACTCATACACTGTCATTGCTCTGGGATAAAATTGCTGAACCACTACTTCAGTCTCCTGATGACGTTCTTCTACCTTCACCTTCACATATAATGTTTGACTGCTGCCTTTGTACTCAAGTGCTTTTGTCTAGCAAATTACAACTTTGTAGTTACCCAACTTTGGGATATTGCAGTTATTCTAAGTGAAATGATATACACAGAGCTACTTTCTAGTCATAGACACTTTAAAATTTCTTTCAAGTTGATAATAAACAAGTGAATTTTCACATAGCCTCAATGGATACTTCCTTTAATGGAGAAAGTTTTTGAATTATCTTGCATTTAGTTATATAGTCTGCTTAATTTCTTAACCTTTTAAATTTCTGATTCCTTAATGGTAAGTGGCCTAGATAATATCTACTTTGTAAAGCAGTGGTTCTCAAGTTGTGATATTAATCTTATTTGGGATGCTTAAGCTATGCCCCAGTCATGGAATATGGGGTCCAAGAACCTACATTTATAGCATGAACCCCACGTGGTTCAAATGTAGATATTGTTGAGGTCTTACTTGAGAAATATTATTGTAAGAAATAAACAAAAAGAGAAAATACCAAGCACCTGCTTCTTTTCTGATACATGAATAGTAATTACTGTTTATAACTCCTACTCAGCCAAAAAAAAAAAAAAAATGTATGAGATCAGAGATGGTGGCTTACTTTCAAGATATATTTGATCCAAAAAATTTTTAAAGGAACAATGCAAATAAACAAAACAGTCTGCTCTCTGCAGGAATAGACTGTGCAAGGTACAAGACTCAGGCCAGTGACTCTGCTTTCTTTTAAGAGTTTCTGTATAACTCTCAGAGACACAGTCACCTTTAGGAAACTTATACATAAGTGACCACACACTGTGGCATGTGACCTTGTCACCCAAGACAGAAACCTGCCTGCTCTACATGTATCCAACAGCCTATGCAGTGATAACCCAATACAGTAGTAGCCCGGCAAGAGAATTCTACAGGAAGATAACTTGTTGGCTCAGATTGGAGCTTCCTATTGAGCCAATAAGTTACCTTCCTGTAGATTTTGAATTTGAAAGGAATGTAAAGCTGTATGACTCCCACACCAAGATCTTCAGATCTTGTTTTTTGTGTGTCTGTGGTGAGGTAGCATCAATTTACAACTTTGGATATCATTTAGGAGAATATATTCACACTTCCTCACATGTATGGTGCACATCACAACCACCACAAATTACCCATAGTCCTTTACCCTGGACTTTGGGGGCTTCTCCTCCCCCTCATTTGCATTTGTACTCCTCCTCTGAGCTTTCCCACCCAGTGATCAAAGAGCCAGAAGTGCCTAGAAACTCATGCAGCCCTTAGGTTCTTAACCCAAGACAAAGGTAGGTGTAAGAGGAATAATGCCTCAGGTCTTTACCTCCAGTTTTGTCACCTGAGCTGTAATTTACATTCCCACAAGCCCAGTAAAACCCCCCCCCCCATCCACCCAATTAGGCTGCAAGGCACTCCATCCTTATAAGGGTTCTTTTGTTTCTTTGACCTTCTCCCTCTCTTATCTGACAGAACATCTACTATCTTAACAAATCACACAAAAACTCATCTTAGGGTCTGCTTCTGGGGGAACTGATATAAAACATATAAACTTAGATTTCATGAGAAGCAGAGAGATGTTCAAGAGAAGGCAGAAGCCCCAAAGCAGGTACAGCCACAGGGAAGCTTAAAAGTTTAGGTGAACAAGATTAGTGAGAAGACCAGAGGGGTAAAGACAGGAGAGACAGTCACCCTGGGAACAAAGACAGAGCAGTGGAGTCAGCACATGGACAGGGACACTGTAGGGAGCACAGAGTTGAGCACAGAGAAGATGACAGGTCATGCTAATGGCTTTGCAGAGTTTTTGTGAGTCACTAGAATTGCTGAGTGTCCAAAAATAACTTTTTGGTTTCTATGCGGTCTGGCTGTGCAGCTACAGAGATGTCTTCCTCTCTTACTCCCCGGCACATCCTTTCAATGAATTCTATTACCTAGTAACCCTATAGATCTCTGTTCTTTGAAAACTGAAAGAGCCTGAGAAACCCATACTACCAGAAGTGAAATTAACACCCCAATCAGAAGCGCATTTACAATGCTTTAGATATTTACACTATTTTTATAATTAATATATCCCTTTGGCTCCTTTTAATTTTGTTTTTATTATCAAAATTATAATGTAGTTTTCGATTTTATGACTTCCAGCTAATGCACCCTCTATTCTTCATTGTGTCAGTGAATTTAATAACCAACAAAATCTCTTCTAATTCCTTAGTAAATGAGTTTGTTTTGTGTAATTACAGAGTGTAATACATTCTGCAGCCTGATATTTATGGTACCTAAGTTTGAAGTTAAAAAATTTACAATGAAAGGAAGAGGAGAGATTTTTTTTTTAATGTATGCACAACTTCTGAAGCACAATATGTGTGAAAATTTCTTGTTAAGCCAAAGAGAGTCCTTACTTCCAGTTTCCCATTTGACACCTATAGGGTGAAACAATAACATCTTCATATTTTATAAAGTCATTTGAACTTCACTCTGACTTATTTTATGGTTCACCACAGATGGACAAAAGTTAATAAATTCTCTTTAAAATATAATGCATTTACTTCCTCTTAGATTGCTTGAATGAATAACAGAATAAATATGTAGAGCTAGGTAATAGCACTGCACTGGAGTCACTGTAATTGTAATTGAAATACATTGAAAGAAAATATTATTTACTCAAGTAACCTATTTAATCTTCTGCTCCTATAAGACTCTCAGGAAGAGGTAGACAGTTTAGCTACACAGTAAAAGGCATGGAACTTTATGATAATAAAACAAAATGAAAAAACCATCTTTGTATCAGGGCACATGTTTGCTAATAATTACTTACCTTTATAAAAATTTCTACCTGAATCTTTATGTACCATAAGAAATCCCTTCATAATTTCAGAAACACTTTCATAAAGATTATGATCTAAAATAGATAATCTAGGGGATATGCTAAACTGAATTATAGAAGAGTTGCTTTTTTAAAAGAACAGATTTGCTTGGATTCAATATAGTTGACCTTGTTTTATGAGCAACTAACAAATACAGTTTTTTATGGCAGTGACTTCTACAATATTGGAGCATACCACTCAATAATTTTCCTTAAAAATACTATCAGCAGTGGCAATTCTGCTGCACTAAGAATATGAAAAGATTGCTTTAAATATAAAATCAGGGCCCTCCCTGGTGGTGCAGTGGGTTAAAGCACAACACTATGAAGCTGGCTGCAGCAGCTTCAGCATGGGTTCAGTCCCCAGCCAGGGAGCTGACCCACATGGCAGGCAGACCTCTCCTGACCCACCTGCTGCTCCCCTTAGCATTGTACTTTGTCAGTCAGCCTGTTCTGCTCCCCACTCTGCCTCTGGTGAATTGTCTCACTGCCCCTGCACCTCTGGCCTGTACCCCAGTTCTGTATGCATAAATAAATCTTTTTAAAATAAAAAAAAGATATAAAATCAAGTATCCTCACCATTACTCATAAGGAAAATGCAAATTAAAGCAACTACTTTACATTTCAGTTATTGGCAAGAAGTCAACAACTTCTTGATACACTCTGTTGGTGATCCCTGAGAAATGTGGAGCATGCGGTTGCTACAAACCCATTTGGAGGATAATTTATTGATTGAAATTACAAATGCACATGCCTATACCAAACTTTACTTCTGGTAATTCCTCCAACCAATGAAGAAAATTACTTGTTTATAAGTCTATCCACTACGGCCTTGTTACAGAAAAAAATGCAAGCTGTCCAAATAACATTGATGGGTTATTGATTAAATTAGTATGGAACATTCACCTATGGAATATCAAGAAGAAATAAAAAGGAATGATGAGTTTATTTATGAGCTGATATGGGAAGATCTTGAAGACAAATGTTTAGGAAAAAGGAAAAATGGCAAATGTGTACAGCATGGAAAAATAAGAAAATGTGCTCACATATGCTTACAGTTCCATAAAGAAAGACAGAAAGTATACAAGAGGAAAACAATAAAAATGATTATTTATAGGGATGAGGAGAGGGAAGAATTAGGCTGTAGGAGAGAGGGAGGGAGGGCAGGTCTTCATGTAAATGTGTTATTTCTATATAGTCCCTAAATATACTATGCTTTGGCCTATACATTCATAGCTGTCATAAAATTTATTTATAAATTAATCACAGTAAGAGATGAACAAGAATAAAGAAAAATAATACTCTAATAAAAGTTATGTGATGTGGGGCCCTCCCTGGTGGCGCAGCGGGTTAAAACACAGCACTGAGGGCCCTCCCTGGTGGCGCAGCGGGTTAAAGCACAGCACTGAGAAGCTAAAGCCACCTCCACATGAGTTCGATTCCCGCCTGCCCCGGAGGTGACCACATGGTGTGGCAGACCTCTCCTGACCCGCCCGCTGCTCCCCTCAGCAGTGTACTTCTTTGATCTGCCTGTTCTGTTCCCCACTCTGTCTCTGGTGAAGCCTCTCGCCGCCCCTGAGCCGCTGGCCTGTACCCCAGTTCTGTATGCACAAATAAATAAAATAAAAAATCTTTAAAAAAAAAAAAGTTATGTGATGTGTCCCCCACACCCAACGCCTTCTCCCCAAACCCGCTCAGATTTTCTTATGGTAGGTAGTATTTTGTGGTTGTGTTTGATGAAGTTATATAACCACAGAAAGCAAAACCATTGATGGGACAGGACTACTGTGCTGTCTCTAGTTCAGGAGTTGGTAAAAGCCAAATCTGGCCTGGAGTGTTTTATTATACAATTTCATCAAATTACATCCACTTCATGGGTTTGTGTATTATCTACGACTGTTTTCATATTATGCCAGCAAAGTTGGCTAGTTAAGACTGTGAGGAACACACCGTTAAATAAAATATTTACTGAAAGGGCCTTCACAAAAGAATTTTGCTAAGCTCTGCTCTAGAATGATGACAGGTTGAATCACGTCATAAGGGAATAAAGACAGGTGACTGCCAATCCCTTTAACATACTGATTTTATATATTTTCAAAGTTTTAAATTCCTTGGTATTGTTCCTATTTAACATATACATTGTAGGATAAAATAATTATACGAACACTCTTTCTTCTTGGCCAAAATTATCTACCCTAACTTTCTATAATTGTTCCTTTCCATAATTGTTCCTCTGATTTTCTATGAGCACAGTTTACATGGGGCTGGTCCAACTTCTGCTCCACAGTAGCTTAAACCAATGAGTGTTTCTCATCCTCTTGCCCAAGGCGTTTAGTTGGGAATTGGCACAGGATTAAGTGAGGCTAATCAGACTAACTGAAACCCAATTTTAGGATTTGTGTGAGCTACCAGGAAGATCAGCTATGTAGAAAGGGGTAGTGCTGGATCCCTGGAGCAATAGAAAGTCAATGTGACCGGGGGTGTGTTGGTGGGTTCTTGCCAATGACATAACAGCTATGGTAATTCCTGGGGAAACTTTTATTTTCCTTAAAAGGGAAGACATACTTAAGATGTAAGAGAAAGTCAGCTAAGATAATTTCTGGGACAACTTTTGTTTTCCTCTAAAAAGAAAGACAGACATGATGGCACTTTCCCTCTACTTGCTTTCTACCTCGAATGCTGATGTGATAGCTGGTGCTGCAGGAGCCTCTTACAGTAGGACATTGAAACTCAGCATACTGAAAGAATTGGATGTCATGTTGCATTCAGTTGCTAAAACATAGATACTTTAGCAGTGATGGGGTTAATACAGGTGTGATTGCTTACAGGAATGTTGACAGACCAGCAAGAACAATGATCAGAAAGTTGCTATTAAAGGTCAAAGTGAAGGAACCAGATTTGAAAACTTCAATCTGAAGGATGGAAGCAGTTAGCTCTCAAAAACTCTCTGAAAAACTGTTTCAATTCTCAATAATCTCCAAGAAAATCCTCCACGCACTATCTTACTCTGTGACAATAATGCAAGTGGTTTTCACAGCAAATAAAATTAGATGCTGTGAATCTTACATTTGCTATTCTTCTCTTCTACCTGAAGCCATCTGTCCTTTCCTGTCTTCCAGCTCCTGCTTGATCTCCTCTCATGGACAAACTCTTACAGGAACCATAGTGAGATGAGGATCTAGAAGATGTAGTTCTCAGCCTCTATGCAATGCACAGCAGATCATAGAAGACCAGGAAGATGAGCTGCAACAGACAACACAGCCCAGAGCAGAAAGACAGAAAACCTGAAGGCATTCTTGGGCAACTGAATCAGTTCCAGAAACCACCTGCTTTTGGACTCCATGGTAGGAGAGAAATGAAGCCCCTGTGTGTTTACATCATTGTTCTTGGACCCCTCTGCTACTTACAGCCAAATGCAAGTCTGATTTACCTTCCTCCTTTGGAAACCATGAGATAGTGAACACAGGAATGTGAACTTTCAGCATCACTACATTAGAAAATTAATTTGCTTTATATGACCTGAAATTTTAAGATCAGGATGTGTCCTTGTTTCAGCCATAATAAATAAAGATAAAATGTGACGATGCTTTCAACTTTCATTCCCAAATATTTCCGGCATGGCTGTGTTTTTCCGTTTCCTCTGCTAATGCACTCTTTCCAACTTCAAAATCTCAATGTCAAATTTCTATCTATTGTTTAAGACTAAACAAATCACTTCATGAATATATCCGTAATTATTGCCCAGAGATAGCTCTTTTTCTTCTTTGTGCTCAAGATAGAGGAAACTCTTTGCTTGCCTCATATTGGATTTGAGCTAGATTAGATTTTAGTAATTGTTTTCTTCCTCTACCACAAGGGTCAAAAAGCTGTGGCCTACGGGTGAGGCTGTGTTTGTGGGAACACAGCCGCTCCAAAGCCCAGGGTCTGTGAGTCTATACATCGTGTCTGTGGTTGCTTCATGCTGTGACAGCAGAGTTGAGTAGTTGCTAGAGACAGGTTGTAGGCCCACAACCCTGAACATATTTATGGTATGGCCCTTTACAGAAAAAGTTCGGTTCTATCTGAATATAAATTATAGGGTATTATTTATATTCACACCTCCCTACAGCACTTGCATATTGCCTAACTCTAATGCTGTGAGTTGCTTTCTTCACCCCTTTCTCATTCAATGTTCTCCATTAAAGTTATTAAAAAATGTCCCGATGAAAGCTCAGAAAGTTCAATTTGGGAAAAAGGACTAATAACACCTAGTCAATTAGTGAACATTACAAGTACCAAATAAAATCTCAAATATGATACTGTATGTATTGTGCCCCAAAGTCAGTCATTTACTCCGTAACTATTCAGTACTGGAACCAGAGCACAGAAGAACAAGGAGGTGCCTGCTCCATGCTCTGTGTTCTTCTTCTGAGGTTGTACTGAATGACCTCAGGGTCAGAAACTAAACTTTGGGTGGTGGCTGTAATATAATATATACAGATATGAATTTGTAATACTATATACCTGAAACCTACATGATACTATAATTCAGTGTTACTTGAGTAAAAATATAATGATGATGATGAATGTGACTTTATTTACCATGCAGGGGCAGACAGGTAGCTTCAGTGACTTGCCTACAGTCATTTTACTAGCAAGACCTAACCTAGTACCCAACTCTCAAGTACTTACCCAGAGTGCTTCCATATTGAAAGGCCCTTCCAGTTCTAGAACTGAAGTTTAATCTCATGCAGGGTTTTCCAGAATATGTCTCAGGACTAGGTGTTTTGCTGTTAAAAGGTATAATAAGGGAAAAGGTCCTTGGGTCAAATGGGCTTCAGCAATGTTGGGTGAAATCAGGTTCCTGCAGGACTTTCTAGAGCATTTAGTATGGGAGCAGTCTCCATACATTCCCAAGAGGGAAATAAAGCTTGCAGAGTTATTTCACTGGGAATTGTTTTTTTCTCCCATAGTCTCTATGGGACAAGTGTGCCTTAGAACTTCTTTTTGGAGATAAGAGCTTTCTTTTCATCCTTGCAGGTATTCCAGTACATTCTTTAGAAATTATGAGAAAGATTGCTGATAATTTTATTCTCTGTTCCCCACTGTACTAGTTATCCAAAGCTGTGCAACAAATTAGCCACCAACAATAAATTTTTATTATCTCAGTTTCTGTGGATTAGAAATCTGGGGGCAATTTCATTGAGTGCTCTGGCCTAGGGTGTTTCATGAGACTGCAATCAAGGTGTCAAGTGAGGCTGCAGTCCCCTCAAACTTCACTGTAGTCACATCTGCTTCTCACTTCCCTCTGTAACTCTTGGCAAGCCTTGGGGCTTCTGAGTGCTGGTCAGAGATAACAGGTCCAGGCCACAAGGAGCTTTTTCACACACTGCTTCCATTATGATTGTTTGCCTTCCTCACAGTGAGAGCTGGGAAAGGGAACAGAGAAAAGGTGGAAAGGACAAACCAGCTTTTTGTAACTTCATTCTGGATGTGACATCCCATCAATTTTGTTGTATTCTAGTTGTTAGAAGCAAGTTGCTAGATCCAGCCCACACAGAAGGGAGGGAATTCACAGGGTATTAATGCCAGAAGAGGAGGATCATTAGAAGCCATTTTAGAAGCTGCCTGCCACGCCCACTCTCTGAGCTTCTCTTCCCACCTTAGCTACCCGCTGTTTTACCCTGCGGACAGTTCAGTGAAACAGCATTCCCAAGTAGCAGTTAATTGGAGGCGGGCACTTCAGAGTTTAAAGAAACAAAGAATTATTCAGATGGGCTCGGTCATGGATTATTATTTTAAGGACATCTTAAATCAAGGACAAGCTACCAGGCAGGTTAGCTTCATGCCCATCTGTTATTGTTCTAAACATAAAAATAGTGCCAGTGATACTGTTAAATTCCAGTATGTATTGAATGCTCCCTGCCAGGGGCTGCTCTAACTTCTTTTCTTGTGTTGATTCATTAACTATTATAACCCTGAGAGGAAACTGGAATCTTCATGCAGACCCCAGAGACTAGGATACCAAAGTGCAGGATGTCGGGAAGGCATGTGCCTTTGATAAAGTAGAGTCAGGGTTTGATTCCTAGCAATAGTTTCGGAGTCTGTGCTCGAGTCACCACACAACACTGTTTTGGGGCAGTGAGGATTTCACTAGCTCATATCTCAGTTTCTCCCTTTCTGCTTTTCTCTTTTCTGCAAAGGCTGTGAACCTTGGGGCAAGTGCTTGTCAGGAGACAGCATAAGTGTCCAAAGTCCTCGGTCACAAAATATTTGCAAAGGTCAGTTGCAGGCCAGGCCTCAGGTGTCCCCTATTGTGCTGTGTCTGGTAAAAGTATGCGTCACAAGGTGTCTGTTCCTCTAGGAAGGACAGGCCCTCTCTGGCCAGTGCCATTTCTGCGATACATTGTGACTTTTCTGGCTCGCAGTGGGAAATGCCCGATCTTGCCTTGGTCCTCTGTGTGCTTTCCAGTTCTGCTACCCATCCTCCTCCCCCACTGCCGTCTGGTACCTGATCCCTGCCACTTCACTAACATTGGCCTTACTAAGGGAACTAGAGAACTCACCCAGTGCAAGGTACACTTTTCAGTGGTGTCATGTCTCACTTCTTTGCACTCTGTGTTACTGTCAGCCTCATTTTATTTCCCTTTCTTAGGTGCTGGGACATCACTCTCTGCTGGTTCTTCCTTCCCTTTGATTGCTCTATCTGGGGCTCTCTTACAGGCACATTTTCTAGCTTTTTTCTTTTTAAGATTTATTTATTTATGCATACTGGGGTATTTATTTATGCTGGGGTATATGCCAGAAATTGGGGGAGGGGGAGACAAGAGTGAGCAGCAGAACAAGCAGATGTACTGAAATACATTGCTGAGGGGAGTAGCAGGCAGGACAGGAAGGAGGAAGGTCTGCCAGGCCATGTGGATCACCTTTCTGGCCAGAGATAGAACTCCTGTTGCAATGGCTGCAGACCACTTCATAGTGCTGTGCTTTAACCTGTTGTGCCACCAGGGAGGGCCTGCATTTTCTAGCTTCTTAATTTGGGAGTTTCTGAGGGTTCTGTCTCAACCTGTCTCATTCTCTCTAAATATGGTTCCACGAAAATTTCACCCATAGTCGTCATAGAGTCCCAAGCATTTATCTTCAGAAACACCATTTCTCCTGAGTAATAGATGTCTTTAGCCACCTCATCTAGGGTGTCCTGAACAGACTTAATATGTCCAAAGCTGATCTGATCATCTTACGTCCAGATTTGCTTCTCAACCTGTGCTCCCATTTCTGCAACACTACCTCCCAATCCAAATGGTCAAGCCAGAAACTCCAGACTCATCCTAACCCCAATTTCCTTTATGTCATTCTCATCCACTTCTGGATTCCACTTTTTTGATAATGCTGTCCTTGTTCTTTAGTCCCCACTTCCCTGATTGGGGACCCAATTCTCTTGTCTAAACATCTTCAAATGCGTCCTTACGGGTTTACCTGCAGCTATACTCACCTTTCTAATAGCTTCCTCACATCTGTCAGCACTTATACCCCCATCAACCAAGTCTGATCAGTGGCTCCTAGCTGCTTAAATGTTAGTATCTAAACTTCTTAATCAGGCACAGAAATCCTTGATAATCTAGTTCTTATCTTCTTCTTAGTCTCAAGTGTACAAAGTGCATTAATACTAAAGTTTATGTGTTATTTTCAAGAACTTCCTTGTACCTGCTTGGAATCCCCCATCTCTCTTCTGGTTTGTCTGGTGAATGCTTATTCATCCCTCAAGTTCCAGCAGAAGTACCACCTCCTCACAAGCCCCCATGCAGACCGGAGCCTACCCTCTGATTTTCTGATTTGCTTGTGATGTCTCACCACTTTGCCTATCAGTATTGCACTATGTTTGACTACCTGATTCGTCGGTGATTTGAACTCTGAGTCCATTATAAGCATTTAGCAGGATCAAGAAGCTCAAGAAACTCAAGCAGGTATGGGG
The DNA here is from genome assembly GCF_000260355.1 of Condylura cristata. NCBI lineage: Eukaryota > Metazoa > Chordata > Mammalia > Eulipotyphla > Talpidae > Condylura > Condylura cristata. Next base: position 71,950,994 of record NW_004567105.1, on the reverse strand, counting down.
ACCTCTCCTGACCTGCCCGCTGCCTCCCTCAGCAGTGTACTTCAGTGATCTGCCTGTTCTGCTCCCCACTCTGTCTCTGGTGAATCCTCTCACTGCCCCTGCACCTGTGCCCCTGTACCCCATTTCATAAATAAATAAATCTTAAAAACAAACAAAAAAAACTCACTCATTGAATTAACCGGTGATTGAGTTGAGAACAGTGCTTTTTCCTACTGCTTTTACCCTCACTGCTATTTTGATTTTGCATATGCTCCTTAAAATTTTTTCAAGTAAGTAGTCTCATTTGATATTAACAGTTGCTTTTAAGAGGAGAAATAGCCTGTCCTCCCCTGGTGGCATGATGGGTCACAGCACAGCACTGTGAAGCTATCCACTGCCACTGCAGCACCAGTTGGATTCCCAGATAGAGAGGTGACCACATGACATAGCAAACCTCTCCTGATCCTCCTGCTGCTCTCCTCAGCAGTGTATTTCAGTCTGCCTGTTCTGCTTCCCACTCTCTCTGATCAGTCCTCTCACCCCCTGCACCTCTGGCCTGTACCCCAGTTCTTGTATGCATAAATAAATAAATCTTTAAAAAAAATAGTAGAAAGAGCCACCTATGCAGGTGAATTGTCCAGTGCTACATGACATTGTCACTTTCCAGACCAGAACTATAGCCATTAAAGATAATGAGGAACACAATAGGCAGCACTTCCTTAGAGGACACTAAAATAGAAATTTGCAAACAAGTGAAAATAAAAATACAAAATAAATTTTACTTACGCTGAGTTCATGGAACATGGGCATACATACTCAAAATCTTGCCATTTTAGCATATGCACTTGGACTCTGAGGAAGTGCTCGTTACCTTACTCATATAAGAGAGCTCAGTTAATATTCTATCATACTTCTCATTAAAATTTAGATGTTCAATAAATGTCGGTTATTAAATTGTTGGTGGGAAAGTCTATTTCTGGAAACCTTTTCATCCTTCCCTTAATGAGAATATTTATTTATTTATTTTTCTAAGGAAAAGAGAGAAAAGCTAATCACTTGCTAGATTAAAAGAGTAGCTGGATCCATTAGTTTCAAAGAGCAACCTCAAACTGAGTATACTTGTTCATTTATCTAACATCTTTTGAAAGACCTACTTAAACACAATTTCTAAATGTGTTAAATTTTTAAGCGACTGAAAATAATTGAGAGCTTTTATGTTATAATACATCCTTTTAAAACCAGATGTTATTTACCTAATAAAATAGACAAAATTGAGCCTTTATAATACCTCCTTTTAAAATCATGTTATGTGCCTAATAAAATGGGCAATTGCTAATTCTCATAAAGAACTGATCACATATTTAGTGAGTGTTGATTTATTGAGAGCTCTGTGCCCTTTCGTGGGGGCTTAAAGCAGAGCAATTTTGGTCTCCTCTGCTAAACCACTGTATGTTTAAAATCATTTTGCCTCAAGTTTGCTCTACCGGCTGCCCTTGGCCCTCTCCTTCTGAAGGAGGGACCTGGGGAGAAGTAAAGGAGGTATACAAATAAAACTTAAGACGTGTAAAATTCCGTGTACTGGGGTTTTCAGGCCGCTCCCACATTTGGGTAGAGGCAGGAAACCCACACAACGTTAAATTCACTGTGTTGATGGAATGTATGCAGCCGCTACATTGCATTTGTCCCTATTTTCAGAGATTTTATTTTTGCAATTAGAAAAATTCAAAAAGTGAACAAAAGAGTCAAAGTCACACTTCGCCAGCTCCCATTAGGTCTTTCAGGAACTACTGGCTTGTTTGTCTACTTCCAACGACTTTTCAGAGCCGGCAATCTTTTCTTCCTTCGCCATCTCATAAGCAGCACGCCGGGCGGATAGTGGAGGCGCCACCCTAGCTGGTTCGCTGCGCCAGACGTGGGGCGCCCCGGGCGGCCGAACCTTGCCGGCGAAACCCACGCGCGGACCGCTAGCGTAGCGCGCCTGCGCGCCCAGTCACGTGGCGTGCGCTCCGCGCAAAGCGGGTTAAAAGTCACGACCGCGGAGTCAGCGAGCGCCTAGTCGGTGCGGCGCCCTCCCCCTTCCTTAAGCCGGCTCTGATGGAAGCTGCTCGGCTGCTTTAGTCCAACTTCCGACCCCTCGGCCCGACTCAGCTCTATACTTCGAGTGGGGCCGCCTAACACTCATCCGCATCCACATCAAAACAGGCGCGCGAAACCGCGTCTTTCAACTGACAATGAAACCGTAGCCGCGCGGCACGGCCGCTCTGGGCGCGAGGCCGGGAGGGGGAGGGGTAGAACGGTTGCCCAAGCCCCGCCCCAGCTGCCGCCCCTATTGGAGGGCACCCTCGTTCTGGGCCCGCCCCTCAACGGACCTGTCGCATTGTGACAGGTGGAAGGACCAGTTCCTGTTGGGTAGGGGGCGGAGTCAGAGGTAGTCCGAGCTCCGCCCGGACTCCAGGGGGCTCCTCCTCCCGCTCCTTACGGCTGGGCGGGCGGCGGGTGTGAGGGGGAATGTCATTGCTGCTTCGAGCGGTGGTGCCGCCTCCGTCTGCTCCTTCTTTGGCGCCCTCGTGCCGTCGGCTTTCGCCGCTACCGCAGCTGCACCGGGGATACGGATGGCTAGTGGGGCGCCAGGGCCATCCGAGTTGAGAGCGCAGCGGTCGCGGCCGCAGCTGAGGCGGAGACTCCCCGCCGCCGCCGCCGCCGCCGCCGCCTCCACCCCCTGTCCCTCGGCCTCGCGGCGCTGAGGGCGGGAGTGCGCGGTGCTCTTCCCTCCTCCCTTTTCTTCCTCCTCCTCCTCCTCCTCCTCCTCCGGGTCCCCGCCCAGCACCCCTCACTCCAGGCGGCGGCGGCTGCGAGGAGCGAGACCCGCCGCCGGGGCACAACATGGCGGAGCCCTCGGCCCCGGAGAGCAAGCACAAGTCGTCCCTCAACTCGTCCCCGTGGAGCGGCCTCATGGCCCTGGGGAACAACCGGCACGGCCACCACGGGCCCGGGGCCCAGTGCGCGCACAAGGCAGCGGGCGGCGTGGCGCCGCCGAAGCCGGCCCCCGCGGGGCTGTCCGGCCCCCACTCCCTAGGCCCCCCAGGGGCTGTCCGGCCCCGGCTCCCTAGGCCCCCGCGGGGCTGTCCGGGGGTCTGTCGCAGCCGGCCGGCTGGCAGTCGCTGCTCTCCTTCACCATCCTCTTCCTGGCCTGGTTGGCCGGCTTCAGCTCGCGCCTCTTCGCCGTCATTCGCTTCGAAAGCATCATTCACGAGTTCGACCCGTGGTAAGTGCCTCGCCGCCCCTCCCCCCGCCCGCGGCCCGCGGGGACCGGACCGGCGTCTCGGGTCTTGGCCCCGCGCCGCGGCTGAGCCCGGGCCGGCGCGGGCGCGGGTCTCGGAGCTCCGGGTGCGCCCCCTGCCCGCGGGCGAAGTTTGCCCCGAGCAACCGAAGACGGAGCGTCGGGCTCCCTGAGTGGGACCTTGACCCCCCGGGCCGGGCAGGGTGACGACTCCCGGGGCGCGCGAATGAAACCCCACTCCAGTGGCCGGGCGCGGACCCTCGGCGCTGGAGCCCGCACGTCTTCGGCGGACTCGTGGCGGACTCTCCGCCTCCCCGCCGCCGCTTTCGCGTTCTTTCATTTTTGCGGGCGCGATTTTGTTTGCCGACCCGGATAGGCTCAGTCGGGGGTTGCCCTGTTGCGGTTGTCTAAGTCCGGACGTGCGTGAGTCCTGTCTGCTCAGTTCTACGTTGTTACCATTTTTCTGCTTTCTTACTGGAATGGGAAATGAGTGAGGGAGGTGTTGTAGAAAGGGCAGTAATAGCCCTGAAAGTGATCTGAAAGCTGGGGACTCATTCATTTAACGTTAGAAATATTCGAGTGGCTTTTTCCCCCCTCCGAGGCCCTGGAGGGCACTCAAGCACCTCACTGTAACCACAATTATTTGGGGTTGCATTTTAGAGCAAAATCCTTACTCTGCTAGCCCAACTGTCACCCACAGTATATTTTGTACGGTGTACGAAAGAAAGCATTGCACCGGTTCCTTGTTTGGTCTCTGCGGGAAGGTTTGTGGCTAAGAGGACAAACAGTAGCCCTAGATCACAATACCTAGCCGCACCTGGTATCAGAAACTGACCTGAATGTTGTAGGAAATTACCCCATTAAGAGTGCTGGCTATTTTAAACGCTACTCTGGTCTGTGATCTAGATAGGAAGATTGCTTTAAATTTTTTCAATTTGTTCGACCTGAGTGGTCCCCCCCCCCCACCTGAGCGTGTGGCCTTTAACCTAACTTAATTCATCTGGTTGACCTGTCAACCTTGAGTTAGTGGTACTTCCTTACAATTAAACCTGTCTAAACTTGAGGAAACATTATTTGAAATACAGAGAGATGGTCCTCTTAAGAATTACTTTATATGTGAAAATAAAGTTAGTCACCCATACATAAAAAACCAGATTGAAATTCTGTTATGGGTAGAAAAATTGATAGTGCAACATCAACTGAACACCAGAGGGGTTCATTCGTGGAGAATCCGGATGTAAGTTAACAGTTAATTACTGTGACATTCTTTTGTGAAATGTTTTAGTCCCACTGCTTTAGAGGTTTTGATTTTCTTCTAACACTTAAAAAATAATTTGTTATTTGTAGTTACAAAAGAAAAGCAATTACTGTGAAGACTTGTTAACTAGATACAGTATTTTTATTCTTAGCTTGAAAGCACCTAAGAAATTAGATAAAAAGGAAATTGGAACCAGAAAATGAAAGCTGCTATTATTTTTACTAAATAATATGGAAAAGAGAAAGTTTTGTCTTTTCAGGTTACAACAGCATGTGTGTATGGCTGACTGGACATTATGCTAACAGTAATTGTGAAGAATGTTTCCAGAGTATCATTTTTACAAATAAAGGTCAAATACAGTTTAGTGATAATTGCTGAGGCTGAAATTAGGGATTGTGAAAAATTCACCATTCACTGATGACATGATTTTTGTCATCTTTCCTTAATTTTAAGTTAAGATAGTAATCTATATCAAGTCAGCCAAAGAGCACTACTAAATTTTAGCATTATAATCATGAAAAGTTGCTTCCCATAAGTTCCTTTTCATGAGAGAGACAGACAGAGGATAGCAAACAAAAGTTGCTTGCTCTAGTTTAAAGAGTATGTTTGGAGAGCATAACCTTTTTTATCCACATGAAAATTGTTTCACTTCTGTTTTTCTATTCATAAAAATACATTTCTGAAATATCCTTTAGCTAAATGTGTATCTTTATATTTTAATTAATATATTCATCAGTGAATGGAGATTTGCCAATAAATTGGGTTTCAGATCAGAAGAACCCCTTGTTTGCTCACTTTTCTTTTAAAGGTCTCAAGTATTGAGAGATCTCATTCTTGTATTTGACTTCTGCAGAAAAATTTTAAAGGAGGATGTTAGGTATAGATTTTTGGACTTTAACTTCAGATTTTTAAATACTTCAAAGTTACTGACACTGGTTTAAGTGTCTGCCACTGTAGCATTGCACTTGTTTAGGAGTCTCTCGGATTGCAGTTTTATCCTGTAGCAAGGAATGAGTTTTCCGCCAGGTTCTATATTAAGGCAATTTTTTTCTGGCCTTCCAGATTTTTTTTTTTTTTTTTTTTTTTAATTTATCTGCAACTGGCTTCATTTCTGAAGTCTTTTTAGTGAAGAGTTTATCTGTTTGTAATCTGTTTCTCTAAATTTTCCAGTAGTTGTATAAGACTAGCCACCAAATTTGACTGACGTAATTATTCCAAGTTGTACTTGTATTTTAATATCTCACTGAAGTTATGTCTTCTAGTTACAAGGGATGGGATATGTTTATTATGTTTATTAAGTTTTAAATTACATTATTACTTTTTTTTTGAACGTAGCAACATTTTTGGTAATGATCTCACCACCAGTAATTTCCTCCCCTTATCTGTAAAGTTTATCATACATGAGAAAGCAGTTTGAGATTATGTTCTTATCTTGACAAGCATTTGATTGACCAGGTAGTTTAGCAGTTCCTAATTTTATTTGGGTCAAAATGTAGTGTCTGCTTGTTTTGTTCTAATTAATACATGTACAATATACTAACCAGGTACCTTTTCCATAACAATTGTCTTGTTCAATTATGATAACCTTTCCCATAGAGCCCATGTGAAAGCTCCCTATATAAGGGAGAGCTGCCCTTTTTCTCTGCCTGCACAGATTGTCGTGGGTTCTCCCTCGAGCCCTAAAGGGAATTCTCTTGAGTCTTGAGTTGGACTAGAGTTAGTTGTGAAAGGGAAAGGGCAGCAGATGCCTTTTTTCAATTTGAAGTTGAAACAATGCAGTTTTCCATAGAAACTATGGAATAAATAGGTTAGGTCATCGAAATGTAGTTTCAAAAGAGTGACAAATCTATGGAACACAAGCTTTTTGTAAGTTGACAGTAAATACTTACTGTACTTTGACGTCTCCAAAATGAATAACAGAACTTGTCTTGAACACAAATGCCCCAAATCTTAAGTAACTTTGTGGAATCATTAGCAGCAGCAGTCCAGCTGCACAATATACTGAACAGGTATACTGTCAGCTGATGTTAGTGTAATGTAAACTATTTCTAATCTTGAGCTCTTGATCATTCTGAGTGACAGAAACACTAAAAGAAGTGTAGGGAGTGCTTGGAATTACTGGATTGGATAAAGGGAGTTGGATCTGCTCCCATTTTAGGTACGTATAGTAGTGGCTCCTCTTGGTAGTAATCATGGGTTTCTTGAGGCATATAGTAAGCCTGGGATAGTTAGGATCTGTAAGCAAAGACTTTGGAACCTTTCTTTTTCCTTTTATGCAGATTCTGTATCTTGAGAGGTAACTTTGGTAAGACTGCAGATACCTTACCGGCATAGTTTGTATAAAGACATCATTGGTTGTAGAAATTAGAGACTCAGAATAAGATTTTACATTATAGGTGCTGACCTAATTTTATGAACATGGGGAAACTTGCTAGGTTTTCTATACTTAATCTCATTTTTAATTTTTGAGTGTATTGGGATATGAGGTTCTTCTGTTCATTGTTCTATAGCATTTTCATAAAAGGATTAGTATTGTTGAGTGAACAGCTAATATTTTTGTTTGCTTTCTTTGAAAATATGTTAGGGAGAGACCTGAGTTAAAATACACACAATTCAGTAGGTGTACATATTGCTAATGTATTACTTCATGAAAAATTTTGGCCATAGGAAAGTTGAAAGGATTTTATATGAAGCCTCATACTCAACAACTAGATTCTGCAGCTAGTATCTTTACTTTCTTTGCTTGCTTATCTTTTTATTCATTGCTGCCTTTATTTATTTTTAAAGACGTATTTACTTATGCATACAAGAACTGGGGTACAGGCCAGAGGTGTGTCTGTCAGGGGAGGAGGGATGTGAGAGGATTCACCAGAGACAGTTGGGGAGGAGGGAGAACAGGCAGATGTACAGGAGAGGTCTGCTATGCCATGTGGGTGTCTCCCCCCCTCCCCCAACCCCAGCCCAGAAATTGAACTCATGCTGCAGAGGCTGTGGGTAGCTTCATGGTGCTGTGCTTTAACCATTGCACCACCAGGGAGAGCCTTGTTGCTGCTTTTAAATCCTGCTTCCAGCCACTGTAAATAAAAAATGTTACCTTTATCTCTCAATTCTACAGTAAGGTCATCTCTTATTTCTGGATAGCATTTGTTTTCTACAATACTTAAACATAGTAAGTACAAATACTGTTTCTGTATCCTTAATTAGACTGCAGATTAGGATCAGATTACAATGACAGGATGTCATTGTAGGTTTTGGTTTGAAACTTTATCTGAGTACATCCTAATCAATGCATTCACCCCACCCATGTTAAATAACTTGACTTTGCTGAACCTAATGTCTTAAGGAAAAACTCAGGTTATTAGAATGGTATTGGTGTTGTTTTTATTGGATTTACATGAACCCCCTAAACTTTTTTGAATCATTTAGAAGCCTTTTGTTGGTCAGCCTGTTGTTGATTGCGTCTTAAGCTCGCTCTTTGCCATGTTTTACCTAGATGAATGCTTAATTTAATGTATGATTGCAGAAGTGGCTGTCATTCCCTATACTACAGTGGGGAAAAAAAAAAAACATTTTGAAATAACAGTACCCACAAATATACCCTGTGTATCAATGGAAAAGAGGAAAAATGTAAATGATTAATCTGGGACTCCCATTTTACTCCATAAAACTCCTTATTTGCTTCACGTGATTCTGGTGAATTTTTCTGTTTTACTTTCTTTTGACGGTTTCTGTGTTCTCACTTTACCTATGTTTGATCATGAATATTTTTCAGAGATTTAGAAGTTGACAATACCAAGATGTTTTTTTAAAAGCTGTTTTAGGTGAGGGCAAGATTGGAAGAGATAGGCGCCAGCTGCCCCCAGACACCCAGGAAATGAAGATAAACCACATTTGTAACTCTACTAGTGAACTTACATTTTTTTTTTTAATATTTTTTCTTTATTTACACATACAGAAATGGGGTCAGGCTAGAGGTGCAGGAGTAGTGAGAGGATTTACCAGAAATAGATTGGGGAGCAGAACAGGCAGATGGACAAAGTACACAGCTGAGGGAAGCAGTGGGCAGGATAGGCGAGGTCTGCTGCCATGCGGATGACCTCTGGGACAGGGATTGAACTTGCACTGAAGCAGCTATGGCTTGGCTTAGCTTTGCAGTATAACACTCCAACCCGCTGAGCTACAGGAATGGACCCTGTTTACACATTTTTTTTTTAGATCAAGAAAAAATATATTTATTAAAATGCATATTTTTAAAAATAATAGTTTATTTACATCATTTTGTGCCTTTTCCCATCTCAGTTGTAATTCTTGTGGGCTTCCCATCACCAAATCACCCATGTGCCATCACCATAGTCCAGTGCACAAAACACCCCTCCTACCCCATTTTTGATCTTTTCATCCTATTTCCACTCCACCCCCATATAATGTTTTTGGTATATAGTTGTTCATTCTAATTACCCCCCCCCACCTTTATGCTCCTGCTATAAATAAAACCATCCTGTATTTTTCTTTCTGGCTTTTTTCACTAAACATGATCCCTTCCAGCTCCATCTATGTTGCTGCAAAAGGCATGTTTATCTTTTTTGATTGCTGAGTAATATTCCATTGTGTATATATAACACATCTTTTTAATCCAGTCATCTACTTTTGGGCATTTGGGTTAATTCCATGTCTTTCTTGTTATATTATTTACAAATTTCTTTTCTTTTTAAAATTAACACAGTTTATTTTTACATCATTTTGTGCATTCTTTCATCTCAGCTGTATTCCCCATGGGCTTCCCATCACCAAATATTTACAAATTTTTT
>NW_004567105.1:71932301-71941459 GCF_000260355.1 Condylura cristata | reverse complement strand
TTTTTTAAAGAAAAATCCTTTCATGGTTTCACATGAGATGTCAACATATTTTGGAATATCACCTATGCTTCTGTTAGGTAAATTTGTACTATTTGTAGATAAATTTCTAAAGAATTGTGACTGGTACACTGATTAAATTGATCATATTTTCTGTAACTGTATTTTTTTTCTGTGAGAACTTCAATCTATGTCCTTAGTAATAGTAGTTGCTTTGCTTTTATTGTGTCTTAAAACTTCATGTTTGATCTTAGAAATGAAGAGCTACTAAGATAACAGCTTTTACTTCCATAGATGTTTCAATCAGTAGTCCTCACCAAGGATTGACTTAATGTGAATAATACAGGTTTGCATGATAACAAAATTTGTGTCCTTTTTATTGTATCCTCTGCCTTAAAGGCAGGGTTAGTTGAAAATGTCCATTTATTTATAATCAGTTACCCTGATTTAAACCTTAACATATTTGCCTGTCAAAATGCCTGGGCACAAACCTTGCTGTTGCTAACTAAGCTCGCTGGTTGAATGATGGCTGATTATTTTGTTTGTTTTGATATAGGTATGAGAGAAAAGTTGATGGCTTGACATGTTTAAACCTGAATGGCTAGGGAATTTTCAAGTGATGGAGCTTTTAAGGGACTAACAGTATGGAAGAAAAAGTATAATTGAAGCAAATGAACATTATTTTGATTATATTCATTTTGACTGTTAAAGTTTATAGTAATGAGGTTGAAAGTATTAACTCATTCCAGTTAAGGGAATTATAAGATGAAAGGTTAAACTTTCAAAGTAGATTCAAAATTCTTTAGGATACATACACAAATAATGTTTGTCTTGTTCCTAGCACAGAAGCCGTGCACTAAAGAATTGAAGTAGGGCCCTCCCAGGTGGTTGCAATGGGTTAAGGCTAAGTGCTGCAAAGCCTGCTGCAGCCCCTTCAGCTACAGTTCAATCCAGGGCCAAGGAGCTGACCTCTCTTATCTGGCCCACTGCTCCCCTCAGCAGTGTACTTGGTCTCCCGGCTCTATCTCTGGTGAACCCTCTCACTGCCCCTGTACCTCAGGCCTGTACCCCAGTTCTGTATGCATAAATAAATAAATCTTTAGAAAGAAACTGAAGTAGTTTTAGCTAGTACAATTTTAGCTCGACTAGATTTGTTTTCCTATTTTCTTTGCATCAATGTTTGTATTAGTTTTTTTCAGTTTCTTGAAAATTGCTAGTTGATGGGAATAGTTTTCCCCATTAAGAATTGACAATATTGGAAATAGCTTTTCTGCAAAGTTTGCCGTTAGTAATTAAAAAATTTGTTTAAAAAAAAAATGTGTGCACTAGTTAAGTTTCCATAGTTTGTTTTCTGCCTTCATTTTTTGACATTTTTCGTCATTCTTACTTGAAGGGAAATATTGCTTAAATGAATGCAGAAAGACATAAATGTTATAAGTAAAGTATTAATTAGTTGACAACCAAGCTGATAGTTTCTTTTGGGGTTTTCATTTCTTTTTGATGTCATGCAGCAGATTTATTAGCTTGTATCAGGTAAAGACTTTGTTTCACAATATTGTTCTTTAGTGATTGATCAATCTGTGTGTGACACTGATTAAAAGAAATTTATATATCTTTATTAATCAAGAATAAGATATTTCTTAGGCATATTCAGTCTTTACAGTTTTTGCCTCACAATGCCCACAAATCTTGGAATTTCCTAAGTATTAAGAGTGGAAAGTGTCTTGTTATGTTAATGAGAATAATTTGGGAAAGGATGGGCTGGTTGCCAGGGAAAACCAATGTGATTAGGGATTGGAACTTTAAGTTCCACTTCCAGGCCTTGGGGAGCAGAGAAGAGGATGGAGGCTGAGTTTGGTTGCAAATGGCCAGTGAGATCAGTTGTGCCTATATAATGAAACCTCCACAAAATCCAAGAGGAGAGGTTTGGAAACTTCCGAATTAGTCAACACATGGAGAATTAAGGAGATAGCACACATGGCGAGAGCATGGAAGCTTTGCGCCTCCCCTGTAGTCAGTAATAAATCAATGATACAGTGAGCAAATGTGTTTCCTGAGTTCTGTGAGTTGTGCTAATAAGTTAACTGAACCTGAGGAGAGGGAATCTCTGCTTTATTGTTAGTTGGTTCTAAGTACAGGTAACAACCTGGGGATGTAATTGTTTCCTGAATCCCAGGGAGGTCATGGGGATGTTCTGTTTGTAGCCTTGTTCTGTAGTCTTGTTGGTCAGAAGCAAAGTTTAACAGCCTAGACTTGCTGCTGGTGTCAACTGAAGTTAGTCTTGGGAGTCTGAGCTCTTAGACTGTGGATTCTGATGCTATCTCAAGAGAGTACCAGAATTGAGTTGAATTCTCCCCCACCCTGCTGACAGAATTGCTGTGGTGTGGGGAAGTCTCTGTACATGTTCTTACAGTGGAATCAATACTGGGAACCCTACTCACTCTCAAACCTGCGAAAAGACTTAAAGTGAATTTTTTCTTTTAAAAACCTTCCTTGTGGACTCTCGCTGGTGGCGCAGGGGGTTAAAGCACAGCACTAAGAAGTTAAAGCCACTTCCGCATGAGTGGATCCCCGCCTGCCCTGGAGGTGACCACATGGCGTGGCATACCTCTCCTGACTTGCCCGCTGCTCCCCTCAGCAGTGTACTTCATCAGTCTGCCTGTTCTGCTCCCTGCTTTGTCTCTGGTGAATCCTATCACCCTCCACATTTCTGGCCTGTACCCCAGTTCTGTATGAATAAATAAATAGATCTTAAAAAAAAAAAATCTTCCTTGCTCCATAGATAGATGGTGAGATAATATTGCAGAATGCATACTCTTTAGTGATGTTAAGGGTCAAAACTGCTGTTTTCTATACTCTTTTAAAAAGAGTTCATGATTAATTCTAAAGTTCCAGTTTATGCACAGCTTAATGTGTATTACTAGTCAAATTGGTGGAATGGAGTTGGTGAAAAGAATCATGATGCAAGCTCTTTTACGGTTACTATCTTCATTTTTGTTCTTAAAATACTAATAACTCCTGTACGGTAGGATATAATTTAAGAAGGCCATTATTATTAGTTATGTAGCCAGATTCTCCAAGGGAGCTTTGGGTCACTCTTTAATGGGACTAAAGAGAGAAACATGTTTTATTTAATCTTTTTGTGATCCTCTCAATTTTGCCTTATGTATTTTTTTAAAGATATATTTATTTATGCATACAGAACTGAGTTACAGGCTGGAGGTGTGTGTGTGTGGCGGGGGGTGGGGGGGAGATTCACCAGAGACAGAGTGGGGAGCAGAACAGGCAGATGGACTGAAATACACTGTTGAGGGGAGCCCCAGGTGGGATCAGGAGAGGTCTGCTGCGTGATGTGCATCACCTCCCTAGCTGGGGGGTGGAACTCATGCCTACAATGGCTGCAATAGCTCATATCGCTGGGCTTTAACCCACTGAGCCTTCAGGGAGGACCCAAGTCTTATGTATTGTTTGCTACTTTATTTTTTCTTCTCCACCACTGTCCCTTATATACCCTTGTCTCTTTGCCTCAGAGCTCTCAGGTTGCTTACTGATGTCCTTTAATTTTTGTATTTTTCTTACCTGTCTGTCATTTAAATGTCCAGTGTTTGTTTTTGTCATTCTGACTTGTTTTACTAGACATAGTTCTCTAAAATTCCTACCATTTTGCTGAAAATGGCTACATTTTAACCTTATGACAGAATATAGCATTCCATAATGTGGCTATACCACACCACACCACACCACTCCTTGATCTAATCATCTACTGATCAGGCACTCATGGGCTGCTTCCATATCCTAACTATTGTAATTAATATTGCTGTGGACATCATAGAACATATATTTTTTGTGTGTTGATTTCACATTCTTTGGAAAGAGTGGAATTGCTGGGTAGTATGGTATTTGCATTTTTAGTTTTTTAAGTTATATTCAGGTTGTTTTACGTAATAATTGTACCACATTCCTATCACAGTATATAATAGGGTTCCACTACTCCAGCAGTTGTTGGGTGTCTTTAAATACATGCTATTTTCACAGATATAACATCTTAGTATATAATTGTGGAAAAAATTTTTCCCATGTCTCTTGACCTCCTGGGTATCCATATCCTCTATGATGAATTGTCTCCTCATTAATCCCATCAGCTATAGAGTGTATGAATATTTTCTCATTTAATGGAGTGTCTTTTCATTCTTGTATTTTGCTGTATAAAAGTTTTTAGAGGCAATTCCAATTTTTTTTTTAACTCCTCTTGCCTTAGGGGTCAAGTCACCAAAAACATCCTTGCCTGGCTTAGAATAATATCTTGATTTTTTTTGTGTGTGTATATTTTGTGGCAGGTCTTATACTTAAATGTATAAAGCATTTGGAATTTTGGCACATTGAATTAGAGTGATTAATGTAGCATCAGTCTTTGATGTGTGGCTTTCCAGTTTTCCCAGCACCATTTATTAAACAGACTATCTTTTCTACATTGTATGGTCATAGCTGCTTTATTAGGTAATGATATGTACATGGATTTATTCTGGGTTTTTGATTGTGTTCTGTTGATCCATGTACCAAGTTTTGTGACAGTACCGTGTTGCTTTTAAAAAAAAAATGATGTATACAGAACAGGGTACAGGCCAGAGGTACAGGGATGGTAAGAGGACTCACCAGAAACAGAACAGGCAGATTGACAAAGAACACTGCTGGCAGAACAGGAGAGGTCTGCTGCACCATATGGGCCACCTCCCGGGCCGGGATCAAACTTGGACTAAAGAGGCTGCAGCTAGCTTGCAGTGCTGTGTTTTAACCCGTTGCACCACCAGGGAGGCCCCATGTTGCTTTTAGTACTTTTTCTTTATAGTAAAATTTGAAGTCTGGTAACATAATACCTTTGTTTATCTTATTTTTTCTCTGAGTTGTTTTTGCCATTTGCTGCCCTTTGTGGTACTACACAAACTTAAATGTTTTTTGTTCAATTTTTAAGAATATTGTTATTTTCATAGATGGTGTTAAATTTAAATATAATTTTAGGCAGGATGAGCATTTTGATTATATAGATTCTCACTACCCATTACCTTGGAATATACTTCCAGTTCTTTATGTTTTTTTATGAGAGCTTCAATAACATGTAGTTTTCCCTGTGTAGGTCCTTTACCACCTCAGTTAGGTCATTTTCAGGGTAATTAATTATTTCTGAAACAGTTATAAATGGGGTTATTTTCTTTTTCTTTTGCTGCTTCACTATATAAAAAGCTAGGGGGACTTATATTAATTCTGTAAGCTGTCGCTTCACTGTAATCATTGTTTATAGTAAGTTTTTAATTCATTAGGATTTTCTGTATATAGTATCACAGCATCTGTGAATAGCTATGGTTTTACTTTTCTGATTTGGATTCCCTTTATTTCCTGTTTATGTCTGATTTCTTTGGCAAAAATCTCTAATATTAAAAGAAACAGAAGTGGTGACAGCGATGATGTTTTTTTTACCTGAAAGGGGCAACTTTCAGCTTTTCACCATTAAGTATTATATTCAATACTGATATGTGTCATGTTTTGTAAGTTCCTTTATTCTCATATTGTTTTGAGTTTTAACATAAATGGTGCAGCATTTTATTCATGCCTTCTCTGCATGCATTGAAATTACCATGTTTTTCACTTTTTCTTTGTATGACATACTAGATTGATTGATTTCAGGTGTATTAAACCATCCTTGCATCTCTGGGATAAATGCCACTTGATTATAATGTATAACTCTTTTGATATACTGTTGAGTTATATTTGCTATTTTGTTGAAGAATTTTGCAGTGATGTGTTATCAGGGATATTGGTTTGTAGTTTTTTTATGGTGCCTATATATGGTTTTAATATTAGGGTAATTTAGCATGGTAAAATGTATAAGGGAGCAGGGAGCATCCCCTCTAATTTTTAAAAAACACTTGAGCAAGATAGGGATTAGCTTTGTTTAAAGGTTTGATAAAATCATTTCTAGAGCTTTCTGATTGGGGTTTGCTTGGGGAGACTTTTTTTTTTTTAAATTTATTTATTTATTCATACAGAACGGGGGTACAGGCCAGAGATGCGGAGGGTGAGAGGATTCACCAGGGACATTTTTCTGTAGTTGAAAGTGGAGTATTAAAGTCCCCTGGTTTTGTGTAGCTATTATCTCTCTTTAGTTCCATAATTGTATTAAGTAAATTGGTGTTTCATAATTCAGTGCATATATTTTATTTTTTCTTTATTAGACCCGCTTTAAAATTAAAAGTCTGTCTGATAAATAAGTATAGATATTCCTTATTTATTTGGTTGCCATTTGCTTTAGAGAAGTTTGTGAGTCTTTTAGTAAAGACTTGAAACCTATTGGGTATGGGAGATTGGCTTTAGGTGTTAGTAAGTGACTAAGGGTATTGGAAACATGATCCCAGTTTATAAGCTTTTCATTTACTTAGTAAGTGGTTCTTAAGTGACACAGTAAACATGTTCATGTTTATTGGCCAGGATGATTTTGATAAAGTGTGATGGTATTTTCTGCTTCATACTCATATGGAAGCCATGAATTGATCATAATTTTTTTATGATCAAGTAAAGGACTGCACTATAGGCATAGTTATTAAGTAAGTTCATTGGTTGAAAAAATTAAGTCTAACACTGCCTTTAAGTTTTTCTGTTTAAATTGCTAAGATACACTCTGGTGAGATGGAGATAATGGAAAGTACTCATTTCCCCCTCTAGTGCATTATAAAAATGATATCAATATCTTACTGTTATTAGACAAAAACAGAAGATTCATTAGAGGATTAATGTCTTTTATAGTCTTCTTGGGTTTATCTGTAATATCAGTGAAATCATATGTGTAGTTGTGATATTTTGAGTTAACATTGATCTTAGTTCATATATCTGGCTGAGCTCTTAAAACCCTAGAATTCCTAAGTGGAGAAAGTGATAAAAGTTCTCTTCTGTTGTGTTAATGAGGTGATTTTTGGAAAGCCCCTAGGTTAACTAAGACAGGGTTGACTGCTTCTGAATAGAGGTTTGAAACTTTGAATCCACCCTCCTGAACTTTAGGGGTGTAGAAGGGCTAATCAATAACTGATAATTTTATCAACCAAGCCTACATAATGGAAGCTTCATAAAAACCCAGTTTAATGAGTTTGGAGAGCTTCCCCATTGATGAATACATGGAGATTCTGTAGAATTGTATGTACAGAGAAGGCATGGAGATTGCTGACACCTTCCTACACATTCCACATGCATCTTTCTCATCTGAGTGTTCCTGACTTCTATCCCATTGTAGTAATAAACCAGTGTCATTTTAATTTCATAGAAGACTCGATGAAGAAAGGAGATTGTAAAGTTTACAGAGAAGTAGTTATGTCAGCATCAGTGATTGCCTTTAGCAGTTGGAAGATGGCAAGCTGACTACCTTGGAAAGAATATTATGGGAGGGAGATTTTAGTTCTGTGAGTATTTTGAAACTGTACAATAACACTTAAAGAGAGTATGTCTCAAAATTTTAAAACTCTGAAGAACATGAAATAGAAGAGTAGTTAATATCCAGAATCACAAAAGTAATGTTTCATTGTTGACTCTTGAAGGTAATAAATGTAAAAAGAAGAGAAGTAAAATTTACGAACTGATAACTATGTTTGAGAAAAATACTTTGGTATGGAAGAGGAGGAAGAACTGAAATGATTGTTGTGTACTTAGGCATTAGAAAAAAATCAATGTGGATAAGTTTGGGTAGGGTTAAAGATCCATTTGATGCTTTGACTCTTAATTTAATTTTATTATAAGTAGTTAATATGGAAATTAATCAACAAATTAAAAACAGCTCTGCCCATCTTATTTAAATTTTACCATGATAGATTAAAGGATACTAAATAAAATTGTTAGGGGTGAAATAAGTTCTTTATCTCCATTATAGTGTTTCTGCAATGAAAATAGCTTTATCTGTGTCTAATTACTGAGAGGATCATTGACTTGTAGATTTTAAGAGTGTAGATTTTAAGCCAATATGTAAAATATTTATCTTTTGTTTATGGATTGAATTCTTAAAAAAAAAATGACAGTGTTGCTCTTTACTTATATTGTAATTCCATGTAATAATAGCAATATTTTTGTGAGTCATACAATTGATATGCTGTAATGATTTCAAAAGGTGTTTTTCCTTAAGATTGATGTGTGCTTAAAAAAATCTGTTAATAGTCAGCAGAGTTTATTGACTATGTTGGCAACTGCATCCTTGCATATATCATTAAAATAATTTTAAAACCTAAAATTTTTAAACCTTAATTTAAAATATTTAATGGTTTCTTGGAAATTTGATTTCAGTTCTAAAATTCTTTTGCTCTAGACTGTGAATATTTTTTCACATGTCATAAGCAGCTTTATAACATTTTAAGGAGCAGCAGGATAATGAAACAATGTGAGTAAATGAAATAAATGTAGTCCTAAAATTATGTTAAGGCCAGTGATTTGTTCAAAGCTGAAAAATGTGCTTGAAGAGCAACTAAAATCTTTTAAAATAAAGATATTTTTGAAGTACGTTAAGGTGAGTCACTACATTATAAAGAGATCCCCCCCCGTTCACCCCCCCTTCAAAGACTTGAGTATCTAAAATGAAAATACTTCAAATGAAACACTTTCATTTTGAAACAAGTCATTATATTGTGTTTGTGATGCTATATCTTGTTATAAGTCATAACATAACCTATTCATATAAATTTTTTAAATCAAGCCTTTGAAAGTGCATCTTGCATATTAAAAACATAGTACCCATGTGAAATTATGTACTTAAACGATGAACACTTAAGAATCCCCTACCCAATTCTAGAATTAGAACTTGACCAATTGCATATCTTTCCATAGTCCTTTCCTGTCCTGGTTTTTCTCTATTAGGAAAGCATTATCCTGAATTTTGTTTAATGTTATCTTTGCCATATTAAAAAAAAAAAACCCTCATGTATGCACCTTTAAAAATATTAAGGTTTGTTTTATTTGGAGCTTTTTTTTTTTTTAAAGATTTATTTATTTGTGCATATAGAACTGGGGTACAGGCCAGAGGCTCAGGGGCAGTGAGAGGCCCCACCAGAAACAGAGTGGGGAACAGAACAGGCAGATCTACAAAGTACACTGCTGAGGGGAGCAGCGGGCGGGCCAGGAGAGGTCTGCCACACCAT
>NW_004567105.1:71854627-71932141 GCF_000260355.1 Condylura cristata | reverse complement strand
TTTTTGCAACAGCATTTTCTTATTTAACTGTTCTGTGGGTTGAATGGGAAGAGATTCTGCTTCATGGTATGAGTTGGGTTGCTGGGGTGGTTAGTTTCCTGAGGCTCAACAAACAGGTTGTAGGCAGTGAAGGCTAAATGACTGGGATGTTGGACTTCTGAAATTTTGATTGGGAGCTCAGCAGGAGCTTTTGGCTTCTTCATATAGCTGTTTGGACTGCCTCAGAGCCTGGCCACTGGGTTCCAAAAATGAGCATTCCAAGAAAGAGCAATGTCAGATGAATTAAGGATTAGACTTGGAATAATCATTGTCACTACCAGTATATTTTGTTCAAAATAGACATAGATCTACCTCAGAGTCAAAGGAGAAGTTGCATGTACAGTTAGGGACAGACTTGCTTAGGGCCATGTTTGGAGACTGGTTATTTTTATCTCTTCTATGAAATACCTGTTCATGTTTTTGGTAACTTTTATTGGGTAGTTAAATCCTTTTCTTACTGACTCTGTAGTATATATACTAATATTTTGGGGGGAATAATAAGTGTGGGCTGGGTTACTGCAAATCTTATTGCAGTTTGCGTTTCAGTGATTCATAAGCAATCCTATGTGATAACTTTACACACACTCAAGGTGATTTTTTTTTAATAAAGAATGCCATGTGTAAATGTGTGCAATTATGAAATGGCATGATGTCATCAATTAATCTACACCCTCTCCCCTTCCAAAGATTAAGGTTTGGAAAGACCAAAGTATTTTTAATCATTTATGATTAATTATAAATATTTTAAATAAAATGACTTTGGGGATAAGAAAACTGAGGTGATAAAAGTAACATCACCAGAGTAATAGAGCTAGAGTAAGTACATTCAGTGCCAAGCTTTTTCCCTCTCAATTATTCAGTTCATCAGTCAGGATGTGCCAGTACATTTCAAATGTGTGTTTTTAATAGCTGAACTAGTACTACTGTCAGTTCTCCCACCTTGAGCATATGCTGGAATTGTCAGGAGACAGGTAAAGGAAATTGGCTGATACTTGAGATTTTCTTGACTGACCCTGTTTCCAAGCTTTAATCTTGAAAATTAAGTCAAGTGTGATTACCCAAATATTTTTTTCAAAATTATTAAAAAAGTGAGAGATTTGGCCCTCCCTGGTGGCGCAGCGGGTTAAAGCACAGCACTGAGAATCTAAAGCCGCTTCCGCATGAGTTCGATTCCCGCCTGCCCCGGAGGTGACCACATGGTGTGGCAGACCTCTCCTGACCCACCCGCTGCTCCCCTCAGCAGTGTACTTCCTCGATCTGCCTGTTCAGCTCCCCACTCTGTCTCTGGTGAATCCTCTCACCCTCTGCATCTCTGGCCTGTACCCCAGTTCTGTATGAATAAATAAATAATTTTAAAAAAAAGAATATACCAAAACATGCTAATCTGAGGACTTAATGCATGTTATTTTTTCTAGAATTGATAAGATTGCGTTAAATTTGTGAAGATACTGAGATCTTCATATAGTCCAGTATTACTGAGATCTTCATATAGTCCAGTCATCTCCCTTTTGGAAGGGAGGAGAAAGTTGATTCAATTTTCTTTCTTTATAATTGAATATATTTACTGTTATTTTGTTTGAAATGAGGTGAAGAGACTTAAATAGGATAAATAGAATCATTTGAGTGTCTCTGAAATACAGTGAATTTTAATATCTAGGAGAGAACATAGAAATTATTTCTTGCCAAAGTGTATTCTGCAGAACTCATTCCAGGATCTGTAATTCAAAATAAAATAACCCATGATAATTAAAGTTTGGAAAACACTGCATACCCCATTTGCTTATGTTGATTTATAGTACACGTTGGATTTTTAAAGACAGACATTCTTCAATAAGCTGTTTAATTTAGTGTGTTTATCATGTTTAATTTAGGAATAGCTGTAGGATTTTTTTTTTTTTTTAATTAGTGTCCCATGCCATCAGTGCAGTTTGGGAAAGACTGATCTAGTTGCTTATTTGATAGATGAGGAGCCTGAGGCCACTTTCTCAGTCATGGAGTTGCAACTAGGACTGATAGTGTTGCAGGTTTGAAATCTTTTTCATTTTCATTCTTTGAATTTACTGCATTGTAAACAAATAAATCCACATCATAGTGGGAACATACATATTTTCTCAAAATTAAAACATGAGTATCTATTCTCATCATTCCTTTCCCCTCTCCCCACCCCCACCCCCATTTTGGTAATTGAATTAACTATCATGACATTTTCCTCTTAGTACTTCTTAATTTGTCAGATTTTAACATTGCACTAGAGCTAGTGAATATGCCTTTCTTTAATGTTAAAGTTTTAGATGTCCAGAGAACACCTGTACGTAAGTGTTGCTTATTTTGAGTAATTGCTTTATTTCAGTTTATTCCAGGGTGTCACTTGGACCCTACTTCCAGAGAGTATTCCCTGTCGTGTTGTTCATTTCACTTTTGAGTTTATACTTTGGTTCTTTCACCACAGTAAATTATGAATCATGGGATATTCTGAAAAACTTGCGTAGTATATGCTGTGTTGTGTTAGATAACTTTAAGTAAAGTTTATGTCTTGTTTGTGGAGAGCTTGTTTCTGAAATAATTGGTGTATGCTTGACTTAAATACGTATTACACACATGACTGTATTGGATTTAACTGAGCAAAAAGGTGTCATTTGTTAGTTTATCAAATACGCTATTTGACATGTGATCTTAGAATTTTGTTTTTGGATAACATTAAAATACTTATATTTTGGTAGGATTTTTAGTGCCAATATGTATTTTTTTTTTCCTAAATAGTATAGTTAGTGCTCTTTGTCCTCTTTTCCAGTGAATACTTGTGAAAATTGATAGCTGTCTTTGCCTGTTAAGGCAAATATTAAAAATAGGACTAAAAGATGCTTGGTTTCGATTAATGGGTATTTGCAGTAAGATATGCTTTGTATTTGCTTATGCGTTCTAATCTTTTTGACTTGCACAGGCATCTTGCTTTGAGTGGAAAAGTATAAAGAAGCTCTAAGGAATCTGCATGATATTTTCAGCCTTTGAGCAACTTGAATTTTTCCCATATCTGTTTGGAAGTGGAAAAACAGCTTGTCTGTCTGAAATACGAGGCATGCCCTCTATGTATGGACAGTTGAAGCTAAATGACTCACCTGTTATAGAAGTAGGAGTTATTAGAGTAGCTTCAAGATCCATTGCAAATGCTTATACATAAATGACTAGTGGTGGTTTGTTGGTGTAATTACTCTGTATTTGTCGCTTTTTCCACAAAAGGTAAAATAGTTAAGAATAGCTTCTGTATTCTGTATCACTAGTAATTCTTTCAAATTGTATTGTTTTGCAGTTGCTGTTTAAACATTGATGTGAATATAATCCTAGACTTGAATATAGCCTCGTGTATGAATTTCCATAGTTCAACTGACTCTGTATTTAGATTTTCTAGACAGTCTTTATATGATATGTGTCATGTGGTAAGATTGGATTTAAATTTTTAGTAAATCGTTTCTTTTTTACCCTCAATAATAAGTAGTCTGGCATGCTTTTGTTTTTTGATCCTGCCACTAGATGGCAGGAATAATAAAAGGTAGATTGAAAATCCAACTGGTGATCTTAAACTGTTGTATTCTTTTCCTTTACATTGGTTCTCAAGTCCCGTTAATGGTGAATTGTGTATTTATAAAATCACCAAAATAGGGGGGCTTTTGTGGATATGGTATTGTATCCTGAGAATACCTAGGGTAAATGAGAGCAGAAGGAATAGATAAACCTCTAATTCTTGATGTCAAGTTGTTCTGACATGTTGCTTTTCACTATTAATGTTATTTTCACTTTATGGAATTCTAGTCCCTTTCCCACCCCCGCCCCCCCGCTTACATTTGCATCAATGACTGTTCATTTCTATTGAAATAAACTTGACTTCATTTACTATGAGTGACTACATATTAACTGAGCCAATTGTGTGAAATCTTACATGTTTGCAAGCAATTTCCAGAGTTAGAATTTACTATGTGAATCTTTCCACTATGTTTATTTTTGAAAGGGCATGTCACTTGATAGGCTTTGAAAAATAGAGTGATGCACAGAGTCTAGGGTGGTGACATGTATGTATGTTACATTTATAAGACAGTCTTACTGATAGGGATTCTGTGTTACCAGTGGATTCCCACCACAGACTTTCCTTGGTTGGTGTTAAGAAATAAGTGGCCATTTTGGAGAAGTCCACATGATGTGGAAATGCAAGCAGCCTTGTGAGGCTCTAGCCAACACTTAGCAAGAATCTTGGCCCTCACTTTGATAGTCTTTACTAAATGAATTTTACAGATAGGCTTAAGTGAATGTGTAAGCGAGTACTCAGTTGAATATCCAAATCATATGCCAATAGTAGTGATGCCTTAAAAGTTTTAAGCTGTGCCAAAGTCTTGACCATGAAACCACAAGATAATCAATTGGGAAAATAGACTTGAAACAGTTAAGAATGAATGTTGTGCAAATAATGATACCATAAGAGCAGATAATAGAGACCTAATTAAACATAAATATCTCTTAAGAGCATAGTCATCTTTTTAAAATGTATGGTTCTTTGGTTGCTTTCTTACTTTTTTAAAGCATATTCTTGCCTTGACAAAACTTGATCTAGCTTTATTTTCTAGTTTATGAAAATAACCCATATGTAATTTTCAGGCCTTGTACCCTGTACTTTCTGGAACATGTCTGTTCTTTGTTTAATAACTTAACCAATTTAAATTAGATGTCAGTAGTAGAAGTCTTTCATGAGAGCTTTGTGAGGACAGTCTATCCTATTTACTAGTGTCTACAGCACCTAGCATAGTACAGGTAGACCCTAAAAAAAATACAATTTTGATAATGCTTGATATGGAGGAAGTAGAATGCATACATTGGTAGAAGTGTAAATGTTACTACTACTATGGAGAAATGTTTAATATTTTAAAATATACATATGAACTGTAATATAGGAATGGAATTGCTAAATATATACTCAAATAAATAAAAACACATCAAGAAGTTTTACAGGAATATTCGTATTTAAGAACAAGGATGTACAGACTTAGAAATTATTAACTCAGCTGAAAATAATCTATATGTGCATCAATAGAATGAATTGTAATAATCCATTGAATACTTCCTAGCAATAAAAACTCCTTCTCCAAGAATGAAAGAACTCAGACACTTAGAGAAAGTATATTGTACAAACATTTATTTGAAATCCAAAGACAAGCAAAATTAACCTATGGTGAAGGAACTCAAATAATTGGGAGGGGTGAGGTGACTAGAAAGGGATATGTGAGAACCTTTGCAGTGATTGTTTTGGGTGATAGTTAAAATTGATGGCACCTATACAGTTGTCAACCCTTAGACATGTAAGATCAAAATATTTCTATGTACGTAAATTGTACTTCAGGAAAAGGAAAAAAGTGAATCTTGTCTTTTAATATTCCATATTTCTCTGTTCTTCCTACAAGAGTGTTAAAATTGCCTACTTCCTGAGGTCAAGGGCCAAAATTAGCTTTTATTAGTTAGAATTGAGTGTATATATATAGGTCAGGATTTAATAACTCTGAGTGAAAAGTGGATTACAATTGATTAATAATATCCATATTCTAGATTTCACTTCTGTGAAAAATGTTTGCATTATTACAGAATCTTATATTTATTGTTTTTCTTTATGTGACTTTTAGCTTTTTCTTTCCTGGGATGCACAAAAGACATCTGTTTAAGTGTTGGTAAATTTCACTCCAGTTACAACTTTGCCAGTCACAGTTTGAAGCCAGAACCGTGCTATATCTTTACATATCAAAATTTAAAACTTGGGTCTTTTTCTGGTAAACATGAAGTTTATTTTATTTTTCTTAAAATGGCAGCTATATATTAAACAATTTCCTCTTGAGTCTTTTCCTGTCATCTCTCCTAGATTTTCTGTTGAGATAGACCCAAGAGGCCTAATTGTTTTACTTTTTCTATACAAAAAATCTTTTATGTGCCATAGTAAATTAAATTGAAAAAGAAACAGGTTCTCACACTGCACTTTCCATAACCAGTGCTTTCCCTTGTTATGGTAGTGGGTTTTTTTAATGATGAAATTAACATACTTTAAATTATTTAATGATTAAGTCTGCCATTATTGAAAATTAAATCTTATCTCAGTTTCCCAAAATTGCCTCAGTAAATCACAGATTCAGGTTTTCCATACTATCGAAGAAGCTCTTACCAATTTTTGAGTGTTGGAAAGAAATGCCTTACATTTGTGACATATGTTCTGTTATGGGGGTGGGGGGAGGGTCTTCTGAAAATAGATTCAAAATTCTGCCAAGTTTTTATGCATATGCTTCTGGTAAGAGAATCTTATGTATTCCATCAGATCTTCAGAGACCTTCACTCAGAAAGGCCCTCACACTGCCTCTTTTTTTTCTATGTTTGCTTCATTGCTAGATGTTTCTGCCACCTTTAAAAAAAAAAAAAAAACAATTCTAAGGTCAGCAGATTCATTCCATGTTGAGTACTTACCCGTACTGAGCATAGTAAGAGTGTTTGATGTCTTTTGATTATCTTTACTTTGTTCTGACTTTCTAGCCCTTTTGGTTGTAGAACTGTCATAATCAGTGGGTACCACTGATTGGCCTCTGCATCAGTTTCAAATCATTCCAGCTGAGAATGCTGTAGTAGTAGTACTCCCTTCAGTGTACTTGATTTTTGTTACAGAATCTCTCATAAAAAATGCATGTTATCGATTAAAATATCAAATTGGGTTGGTGGGATACTTCTTGTCAAGATGTTTAGGAATGTCAAAATCTGAAAATGATCATATATATTATATACCTTGTTAACTGTTAACTTATTCTGTACTTTCTTATTTCTAATCTTTTTTTCTCTTGAGATGTTATACCTATATCTAATCTTGAGGTGATACATACCTATAAAAGTCTACTAAAAGATCAAGTAGCATGATGCTTGCAAAAAACTAGTAATTGAGCTTTATATTATTAAGCAAACTCTTTAGATCTAGTTGCTGCATTTTTTGGTTTTATTTATATATATTTACAACATTGTTCATTTTACTACAATGTTTACTTCTCCCCCACTCAGGTGCTGACACTTTTCCCAGTTAGCCCTGGCACCATCACCACAGTCTTCTCCCACCCTACCTCCTTATCTTCTCCTTCCTTCTCTCCTGTAAGATGTCTCCGGTTTATAATTGTTCTTGTTTTGTTGTCTTTTGTATTGTTACTACTTTCCCCATATGTCTTACTTGGTTCCCCTATATTCCCCTTATAAATGAAACAATGTGATATTTTTCTTTTGCCTTCTGACTTAGTTTCACTGAGCATGATCCCTATGAGCTCCATATTGCTTTTAATAACATCACTTTATTTTTTTGGTTGGTATTCCAATGGTGGTATTCCATTGTGTATGTGTACCACATCCTCTTGACCCTGTCTTCTGTTTTTGGGCATTTGGGTTGTTTCCAGGTGTTACCTATTGTAAGTAGTGCTGCAGTAAACATAGTGTTGCAGGTATCCTTTTGAGTTAATATTTTTATGTCCTTTGGGTAGATCTCAAAGAGTGGAATTGCTAGGTCAAATGGTAGCTCCATTTTTAGAAGTCTGACAAACCTCCATACAGCTTTCCATAGTGATTGGACTAGTTTGCACGCCCATCTGCAGTGGAGGAGAGTTCCTTTTTCACTGCTGCATTTTTAAAATATCTGTACTTCTTTTGTGTGTAAATACTGTTGTGCCGATATACTTTAAGTCAAAATGATTTGGTTGAGGAAATTTTCTTTTGTATTGAATTCTGCTATACCTCCAGTTTGGCTCTGAATGTACAGAAATAAAATAATTTTAAATTCACATTTTATGACCTATTTGTCTAGTCTTGAATTTTCATTCTTATGAATTTTCCTATGTTTCCTTTGTCTTGGGTATTTTTATGGAACAAAAGGGTGATAAATTAAGAGATTATAGATCTTAGAATTTTTAAAAGCATTGATTTTTCTTTTTATTGGCTTTGATTGCATATCTTGGCTATGGTAGAGCAAATGCTTTTAGTACTAATAGTATCTTCACATCCAAGTCTTTAACAAATATTTATTGTGTGATAACTATGTGCCACCCACAATACCAAATTTTTTGAATGGTGAGCAAATGTGTAAATGAACAGAAAGATGAACATAAAGTTTAGTGTTAAAGGTTATGGGAAAAAAGTAACATGCTAATTAGTATTTGGATTGTGGTTATGAGGCTACCACTATATATAATGGAAGTGAAAAAGCCTTTTTGGAAGTGATATTTGAGCTAAATCAGAACAACAGTGAGTTAGCTTGTGTACTATGAACATCGGAATTGAAAGCATTCCTCCCAGCAGGAACAAAAATAAAGCTCCATATGGCCAGTGTATAGTGAGGAAAGTGGTATGGAAAGTTTTAGAATGGGGTTAGAACAAGTGCTGAGATTGGTGATTGTGGGAGTTAAACCCTTTTTTAAGACTAATTTTTAAAATTAGAACACATTCATTTAGCTTTAGCAGATAGTTTTCATGTCTATGTGCAATACTGAGCGATGTAGAGGATTGATTAAAAAAAAAATCGTGAGACCAGAACATGAAGAGAGACTCAAATAGCATTGGTTAAAATATATGGAATGTTCACTGATGAGAATGTAATTAACCAATTACAGGGTTTTTTTTAACTACAGTTTTTATTACCTTGTATTTCCACAGAAAAATAACTTAGAATGGGATTATACAACTTAGAACCTTACACTAGCACTAAATCACATTACTCAGGGGACATCTGTGGGAAAATGTTTTAGATTGGATTATACATAAGATGCCTAGAGGTGCTTTTTCATTTACAGAATTTACTGTATGCTGGTCACTGTGCTTGGCTCTAGGAGTAATTGATTATTCACATTTGCCTAGAAACCAAGTCATGTGAGTTAGACTCTGACTTTGTGTTAGTTGAGTGGCTGACCTTCTGTACATTTTCTTTTTATCTAAAAATTAGGAAAAATAATACCTATCTCAGTATATTACTGTGAAGATTAAATGAACTAATACCGAAGGAGACAAGAACATACATTGGAGAAGGGAAAGTCTCTTCAACAAATGGTGTTGGAAAATTGGGTAACCAAAAACATGGAAGTAGAACACTTTTTCACAGCATACACAAATTAATTGAAAGATCCAAAAGATTTGGATTAAGACCTGAAATCATAAAATACATAAAATAAAGCATGAGCAAAATCCCTCCACAACATTGCTTTCAGTGATGTCTTTGGAAACTTGACTAAAATGGCAAAGGGGAAACTAAAGCAAAAATAAACAAATGGAACTATATCAAACTAAAAACACTTATGTATAGCAAAAGAAACAATCATTAAAATGAAAAGCACCCCACTGAGGGGGAGAAATTATTTGCACATTACATATTCAACAAGGAACCAATATCCACAATCTAGAAAGAATACATTCAACTCAGTAAGAAGAAAAATGACCCAATCAGTAAATGGGCAGAAGGTCAAAATAGACACTTTTTAAAAGAAGATATAAAATGACCAACAGGCACATGAAAATGTGCTCATGATTACTTAGCATCAGGAATGTGCAAATAAAAAACCACAATGAGATACCACCTCATACCTGTAAAAATAACCCATATTGGGGGGGGGCATGTATTGGTGCGTGTTAGAAAAGAACCTCATCCAATGTAGGTGGTACTATAGACTGCTCTATCCAGTCTAGTTTAAATATGAAAGTATTTAGTATTTTCACAAATACTGAAAAAATCTGTTGTGAAACAGCAACTCCACTTCTAGGTATTCCTACCTTAGTACAACTGATTTGAAGGATATGTGTGTTCATGGCAGCACCAAGAAAGCCAAACTATGTCATTTTTGTCCAATGACGGATGGATAAGAAATGATGTGTGTGTGCATATGAAATGGGAATACTACTCAGCCTTTAAGAGAAAGTAGGTGAAATCTTGCCTTTTGAGATAACATGTATGGAACTTGAGATATGCTAAATACAGTAAGTCAGGAAGAGATGGATAAGCACCTAATGACTTCACTCATACGTGGTGGGGGAAAAGCACAGCAAAGGAAGAGAAAAAAATTGAAACAAGCCCTTAAGTTTGACCCACAACTCAGATATAGGGAGGGAGAGTTTAGGGCAATGAACTGTGTGGTAATTTTTGCTGCTGGGGGAACATTTGAAAAGGTGTGAATCTGCATCCCCAAAACATGCATACAATGTAGTAAACCATTGGTACCTCAATTTAAAAAAATGAACTAATGTATCATTAAATATTCACTATTGTCTATGGTGGAGCTCATTAGGTAAGTTAATGTTTAGTATGTTTTAAAAGAGGTAAAGTGCAAGATTGAATAGCGGTATGTAAGAGGGAGTCTTATATGAACAAGACTAGTGAAGGCTTAGGAGGGAGTTAGGTCTTGAAAGGTAAGTGTGGGAGGCCACAGGAGGATTTGTTCTTCAGGCAACAAGAATAGTTATTGCAAAGGCTTGAAAGTGTGAACAGTAAGTATGTCTTAGGGAAGAACCAGAAATGGGGATTTTATTAGAGGAATTTAAGAGTTAAGTATAGGGAGTGAGATTCCTAAAATGATGCACAGGTACCTGTGATAATGATAGTATTTATTAGAACATTTTTAGATAGCAACAGTGATAAGTGAAGGGCAGCGTAAATAATTCAGTTTTAGGTATATTGAGTATGAGATGCCTGTGAAGACCTCAAAATTAGCTATTCAGTTAGACTTTTCAAAGTATGGATTTAGATAGAATTTAAAAAAAAAGAATTGTGTGGTTGGGAATCACTTGTGTAATCAGAGTTCAGGAAATAACAAAAGAAAAAAGAGCAACAATGAAAAGGGAACAAGCCTTGACATCACTGTTTGGAGTACAGTAATAAAATCTGTGGATTAGTACTTAAAAGATTTTTCATCCAAGGAATTTAGGGGACCGTTGCACACTTGTAAGAGAATCAATTTTCAGATTCTCAGCTGTGTGTACTTTGTAAAAATTTATATGTATATATATATTTTTTACATCATTCTTTTGTACAATATATGCTTTCTCCTCTCAGGTATAGTCCCCATATAATTCCCACATGCACCATCACCATAGTC
Source organism: Condylura cristata (assembly GCF_000260355.1). NCBI lineage: Eukaryota > Metazoa > Chordata > Mammalia > Eulipotyphla > Talpidae > Condylura > Condylura cristata. Next base: position 71,920,979 of record NW_004567105.1, on the reverse strand, counting down.
CCTTGTGCTCTTACCATTTGTTTTTTCTTCCCCTCCCCTACAACGTCTGTTTTACAGTTGCCGTTAATTTTGGTTTTTAACTATACATACATACATACATACATACATATATATATATATTTCTGATCCCTTACTTGGTTCCCTTACATTCCTTCTGTAAGTGAAACCATTTTTCTTTCTGGCTTATTTTCATAGCATAGTCTCTTCGAGCTCCATCCCTGTTAATGTGAATGACGAGTCTCAGCTGCTTATCTTTTCCTTCACTATCTTTGCTTTGGGGGATGTGTCTTTAAAGATGTTATTGAGATGTATGTCTTGTAGTGTTAGGCCTGTATTTTCTTATGGATTTCAAGTCTTATGTCCATTTCTTTCATAATTCGGAGTGGGTTTTTGTGCATGGTGTAAGGTAGTAGTCTAGCTTCATTCTTTTGCATGTAACAGTCCAGTTTTCCCAGCACCATGTATTGAACAAATGCCCTTTTTCCATTGCATACTGTTTGTTCTTCAGTCACATTAGTTGTCCATAAATGTGTGAGTTTATTTCTGAGTTTTCTATTTGATTCCATTTGTGTGTCTATTTTTGTTCCAGTGTCATATATCTTTGATTATTATGGCTTTTTAATGTAGTTTGAAGTCCAGGGGTGTGATCCCTTCATTCTCCTTTGCTTTAGTCAGGAGAGCTTTAGCTGTTTGAGGCTTTTTGTGGTTCCACATGAATTTCATCATTTTTTTCTACTTCTTTGAAAGATGTGTTGAAATTTTTATTGGAATAGTATTGCATCTATAAATGGCTTTTGATAGGGTGCCCATTTTGATAATGTTAATTCTTCCATGAGCAGGGGCTATCTTTCCATTTCTGTGTGTCTTTTTCTATTTCTTTTAACAATGTTGTTTTAATTTTCTTTGTGTATGTCCTTTACCCCCTAGTTAGGTTTATTCATAAGTATTTGATCTTTTTCATTTCAATTATAAAAGGAATGGTTTTCTTGATTTCTTCTTCAGATTTTTGTATACTGATTTTTGTATCCTGTTACTTTACTAAACTGATTATTTTGATTAGTTTTTCTGTGGAATTTTTAGGGTTGTCTATGTATATTATCATATTGTCTGCAAATAATAGTTTTACTTCTTTCCCTATTTGGATTCCTTGTATGTAATGCTCTTATCTTATTGTTCTGGCTGGGATATCCAGTATTATATGAAAAGCAATAGTGAGAGTGGATATCCTTGTCTTGTACTAGATCTTAAGGCTTTCAGCTTTTCACCATTGAGCATGGTATTGACTGTGGGTTCATGGTATAAAAATCCCTAAGGTAAAGACATAGGGAAATATACAAGGAGATCTAGAACTAATTTTTAAACTTAGAAGCCCATAAATAATTTGTTTAAATCAAAGTATATGTGATTATGGTTGTCCATTATTTCACCATCCTTTAAGAGACATACAATAGAGACAGTACAATGAATCTACAAACACATGTATTTGCCTTGGCATTTTCTTGAGAACTGAGATTTTGCTTTCTACCATGAAAGTTTTCCATATATATATATGCACACACACACACGTATATTATAAAGGTGGCAGGCGTTTTTAAATCAAAAAATCCATTTCTATCTTTTTTCCCATCAGTTTTATACATTGTCTGTGCAGATTGTTGCAGACACTATTTTCGTGTTATAAGACATTCTCCCAAAGTAGTTCTTTGTAAAAACATTATGTAAACTTGTCCTTGGTGGAAGGAATGGTATGGGTAAAACAAACTTGCCAAGTAGTACTCTTTTTTAAACATGTAGTCATAGGGATTCTTCCTGAATTTCAATTTAAAGGAATTTAGTGATAAATTGTTAGAGTAGGTGAGTTTTTGCAAGGCTCTGGTTACAAAATCAAAAATGACAGCAGATTCCAGCCATATGTCAAACAGAATTAAAAAATAATGGTACCATTAAAGATGGGAATAAATCAAAGCAAAGACAGGTAAGACATCATAAAATGAAATTGTGCATTTTCTGGAGAGAAAATAAAGAATAACCTAAATGAAGCAGATAAATGGTATTTATGGGCTGGGTGAGTTGGTACTATAAAGTGTTAATTCTCTCCAAATTTATGTGTAGAGTGAATACATTTTTAATCAAAACCCCACATGATTTTTTTTTGGTGGAATTTGCAGGCTAATTTCTAAATTTATATAGAAATGCAAAGGAACAAAAATAAGTGCATTTTAAAATGTTCTGCCATATATTAAGATTTAATTTAAAGCTGCAGTAATAAAGGTTGAATATTATTGGTGCAAGGATAGATCATAAAAACCACTTAGAACAAAATATAATTTAGATTGCATACTAATAAACCCTTAATATGTGATACAGGTGGAACTGTAGAGCAAAAGGGAAAAAACAATTGGTCCAATAAATGATGGGAATAACAATTTCTAAAGAGGATGTAAAGACAAAATTGAATCCCCATTTCTCACCACGCAAAATAATTTCAGGTGTATTAAAGACCTAATAAACAAGCTTAAATGGTAAATTGCCTTAAATGAATTTTTTTTAAGATTTATATTATTTATATATACAAGAGCTGAGGTGTAGGACAGAGGTGGGTGGGGGTGGGTGGGCAGTGAGACAGAGACAGAGAAGGGAGAATAGATGGGTTGACTGAAAAGCACCACTGCAGGGAATAGTTCGTGAGAGAGATCTGTTATACCATGTGGGTCAGCTCCCTGGCCAGGATGATGCTCATGATACTGCAGTGGCTGATAGTAATTTGATCACACTGAGAATTTACCCCCTGCACCACCAGAGAGGACCTAAAACAAGTCTTAAAACCTTGGGGGGTGGGGAGGGGTAGTGAAAGATTTCTTTCATCAGTAACAAAACATCAATCCTGTAGCAAAAAAATTGATACAACAGATTTGGGTGAAGAATTTCTATTAAAAAAATACTGCTATGAGTGAAAAGACATGCCACAGAGAATGAGAGTTTAGAATTGACAAGAGTAGTATCCAAAATAATGAAGAAGTTACTTAGATCAACTAGAAAAAATTTTGTCAAGGACTTCACAAACTTGACCCAAGAGGAAATTTTAGTGACCTGTAAAATGAAACATGTTTAACCTTAAACTGTAAGGAAATAACATACAGTTTGATAATCTTAAATGTGGATTAGATTAACAAGCAATATAAACTGTTGTCTAATGTGTCCACTTTTTATTCTTGTAGTAACTTAGATGTCATGGAGGACTGATTCATTGTTGTGTGTAATAGGGGACGAGTAGGATGTCTTTATTATGGTTCTAGAAAGAAAATAGTGACTTATTAAAAAGTACCTACTGATATGAGTCTACTGCCTTTGAAGTCCTGCTATTTAGTTCTAACTGATAAGAGAGGTCACTAGGGTTTCTGGAGGCCTTCATAGTGGTTGATTGCAAACTGGGCAAGAAAATTGGATAGAAAAGCAAGTGTCGGTTCAGGCACAAAGTAGTTAATAAAAATGAGAGAATAGGTATGTAAAAGTCAGAGTTGTGGGAGCTTTGCATACCAGGAGTGAATTGATCCACGATAAAATAGGACTTTCATTCTACTTTATATATTCATTTATGATTAGTATTTAGATATCTTAAGTTTTCAGTACATCGTATTAAGCTTATTTGTTTATAACTAATTGTGGCTTCAGACATGGATGTCAGAAAGTAGAGTTAAATTGGTCTTGATCCTTAACTTTGGGGATGCCATTTAAAATTGGAACTAGGTAGTTTCTAGGAAGCTGTCTTGATTTATTTTATCTCTATTTTAAAACTTATGAAATCAGTTATTCATTTACTAATTATTTAATAGCTATTATGTGCCATGTGCTGTGCTATATATGGGAAATACAGTGTTGTGTTTGTGGGTGTTATTTTTCTAGTGAGGCAGTTAATTGAGTAATGTGAAATTGCATCTATGGCAAGTGCTGGAAAAAAAACTACACATCCCTTAGAAATGCACTGAAGTTTGAAGGATAAATTGTTTTCATTAACTCCATTAATAACATTCGGTTCTTCATTGTGACTTTTGTTTCTCTATTGAACTTTGGATATGAGGATTTCCTAGTCATCTTCATTGTATCCAGCATGGTTCTGTGTTCTGATTCAGTTGTTTACTTCCCATGCCCAATTCCTTGTCAGTGATAGGAGGACAAGTCTGATGCTGATTGGTCCTTATAATTTACCCTGATGATTGCTGCAAGTATTCTTTTCTCACCTTTTTAGCTGCTTTATATTAAACTTGGAAAATATCCCTGAAACTGCCCTCAAAGGTTTGCATTTTACCTCTGCTAACTTCTTGGACTGCTGTTTAAGTTCTTCTCATTTGACTGTATTGATTTAATTTCTCTTTCCTTGAGGTTATTTTCTTTCTTGTCTTACAACTCCATTATAGATTATTCTCTATGATTTTAATGCCATTATAATTTACTCTTCATTCTTGTAATACTTAGGGTTATATAATATTGGAGGTGATTAGGGACTGTACTTCCATTTTAATGCTATCTTCTACCCAGTGATTCTTAATTTTGATAGTCATTGATTTCTTTGATCATTTGGTAAATTCTGTATCCATGACCCCTTTTTATTCAGATGCTTATTATTTTGCCACCTGGACCTCAAACAATTATTATTTGATAATTAGAACATTGCTATTGATTGTAGGCTTGTTTTTGTGGGGAGCAACTATTAGTTATAAGAGCTGTATTTCTATTCTTTGGAAAATAACTTGTTACTCAAATTTGAGGGAAATTGCTATAGAAAATCTAGTGTTAAAAATGCATACAGTTAATATTTAAAATAAGAAAGTCATATTTTTTCCAAAATCAAAGTTTTATAACATTTCTTTTTTTCCTCTTTCCTCTAGGTTTAACTATAGATCAACACATCATCTTGCATCTCATGGGTTCTATGAATTTTTAAATTGGTTTGATGAAAGAGCATGGTATCCACTAGGAAGAATAGTAGGTGGTACTGTAAGTATATTAGTAGTTATTTATGTTAATCATCACATTTTATAGTTAACCATTAATTGCTGCAATGATGTGGATTCTTGAATATTTTTTATAGTTACAGATACATTTTTCTGTAGCTGATTATCCAGTTATCTTTTTTTTTTTTTTTTTTTTTACTAGATATCTTTTCTTTATACTTCTCTTTAACCCCCAACCTGTTTTGGGGTCATCTCACATTAGTCACTGCTTCTGACAAGTGATGTTCTAAAGTATTAATTTCAGTTTACTTTTGTCCTACTTTTTCTTGAGTTTACTTAGATTTTTTTCTGACTTTTTGATCGTTTGTTTAGTAATTTTTAACCCTTTTAATATTAACTTCTCACTTCTCACTGTTTTAGCACCCTTAAGCTAGGTCTTAGGTGATTTGTTTTTGTTTGGCTTAAGGGTTTTGATCCTTTCACTTAATACTGGGTATTTCAACTGTGTTTTATGTATTAGCTCAGTTTGTTGTATTATGTATATATTGGCTTTATCATTAGCAGAATTTTCAAGTACTTTGATTAGCATTTAATAAAAGTACTTTAACTTGTATTACAATTGCCCTGACTTATGGATTATTTAAAATTATTTTTGATTCTTAAACATAAGAGAATTCCTACTTATATTCCCCCAATGCATTGAGGCTGCAGAACACATTTTGTCATCTTAGTCCTATGGAATTTATTATGACTTGATTTATAGCCTACTACATAGACAGATTTTATTGATGTTCCCTCTTGTGTATGTATGGAAAATGTTTTCCCTCATTTTGATGATCTCCAGTGCAAATTAGAAAAGTACTGAATGATAGAAGTGTAGAATATGGTTATTATCTGTACTTCTTGTGGTACTAATTTTTATTGTATTAATACTTGACTATAGATTGCTTCCTGATGCATTCTTAAGTTTTTTTCTCTTGAATTTATCTTTAATGAAGGCTTGTATTTTAGGCTTTGAGCCAATCCTTTTAATAATCTTTTCAACTTTTCTGGAGCCCTTTGGAGTTTTCTGGTCTTAGGACAATTTTTATAGGTTATCTTTCAGCTTTAGATTTTTTAAACCTAAAGTTGTTAAATGTGGAACCCAAATTCACATGCATGCATGATTTACTTCTCTTTTTGGACTTTGTTTCTATCCAAAGCTTTGGAAGTTAGGCAAATACTCCATACCTGTTTCTTTTGATAAATGAGCAGAATGTGTCTAATCTAGGTTTTATCAACTAGGCTTTATCTGGTAGGCCTTATTTCTGATCCCTATGTTGGTCAATAACTCTCATCCAGTTACTAAGGAGGTGTATCAGTCCTGGAGTATTTTTTTCTCTCTGTCTTGTGAACTCCCATAGTGTTGGTAACCTAACTTCGAATTTTCTCTTGACTTTTGTCATATGAAGAGTTTGTATATATGCCTTTCTTATTGGTCTTAGGTGATTTGTTTTTGTTTGGTTTAATGGTTTTTGAACCTTTCATTTAATACTGTGTGTTTCAACTATATTTTATGTATTGACTCAGTTTGTTGTATTATGTATGTATTGGCTTTATCATTAGTAATATTTTCAAGTTATTTTTATATTCTTTGAACTTGTCTGACAAAATCATACATTGGGACTGGGCATCATGTGTGGAATGCAACAAAATTTTAATTTTTGAGTGGTGATGATTACCATATGTTATTTTCCTTTCTTATCCCCATTGTCTTTCCATCCATTCACTAGGCATTGAGCATCCATTTCATGCTTGTTGATATTCTGGATGTTGGGGGAAAAACATCTTGTGAAGATGTTTGGTTGATAAGACAGTAAATTAGTAAAATAAATAATAGGGGGAAAAAATAGAATGTGAAATGATGATAAATGATATGGGAGGGAAACAAGGGAATAGATTAAATACAATGGGGAGCTTACAATTTTAAGTTGAAAGTAAGCTTAAAAATTTATACTAGTTTCAGTAATGAAGAAAAGAATCTTAGCATTTAGCTGATTCAGACAGATAGCTTAAAATAATTTTCTACTTTTCTTCAAGTCTGCTTAATATTTGATTTTCCATCTTTTAGGAAAAGGATGAGGAGTGCAGTTATTATGGGAAGTTAGACTTGGACCCTGTTTTAAAGTCAAAGTGATAAGAAAATTAGAGTTTTCCATTGTAAAACATTTTCCATTCTGGTTATTCCTTCTGTTTGTTATTTTACTTAAAAAGGTATCCCTGTAGGTATGAGTTTTGTCTAATCCAAAAAATAGTCAATTTTATAGTGTTTGTACAAGGCAAGCTTTATTGAATAAGCTGATACTTACTATAAAACAATAAAGAAAAGAACTTTTTATGTTAGTGCTCCGGTACCTTGTATCACATTTAATTAAATTTTCTGTTTTCTTTTATTCTAGGTTTACCCTGGGTTGATGATAACAGCTGGCCTTATCCATTGGATTTTAAATACTTTGAACATAACAGTTCACATAAGAGATGTATGTGTATTCCTTGCACCAACTTTTAGCGGCCTTACATCTATATCTACTTTCCTGCTTACCAGAGAACTTTGGAACCAAGGAGCAGGACTTTTAGCTGCTTGTTTTATTGCTATTGTACCAGGCTACATTTCTCGGTCAGTAGCTGGATCCTTTGATAATGAGGGCATTGCTATTTTTGCACTTCAGTTCACATACTACTTGTGGGTAAGTAACACTGTTTTGCTACCATTTCTTTCTGTTGAAATGCTGTAGGTTGTATGCATGTGTTTTACATTAGTATCATTGCAAACAGATTTGCTGTTAACTGTTCATAGTAAGTTTCATAATACAAAACATTGAAAAATGTTAGATACCTTCTTTCTCATACAATCCTGTTATGCTTCCTTTACATATGATGAAAATATCCTTCTCTTTCGAAGTCATAGCTTCAAAAAGAGGCTAACCAAAAACAAGAAATAGATTTTGGGGGGAGAGTGATCAAAATACTTAGGAAAGTTGTAATTATGATTCAGTGACTTGGCATTTTGAATTCTATTTTTGAAATTAGTATTCTTTTACTGTTGCTAAATTATTGCTTCATTTGAATATGTATACCTTTCCTTTTTTTCTTATTTTACTAGCTAGTATTTCCAATACAATGTTGTAAAAGGAGTGGTGGCACCTCCCTGGTGGGCTAGTTCTGATTAAATCTCAGAACTGTCACCTTGGTCACCTGAGTTGAATCCCCAGCTGGGGAGTAAGCCCACATATGGTGCAGCAGCCCTCTCCTGTTTTGCCCACTGCTTCCCTTAGTGCATTTCAGTGAATCCCAACTCTCTCTGGTGAATCTTTTCACCCCCAGTCCCCACACCTCTGGCCTATAGTCCCATTCTACACACACATCCCAAAAATAATAAAAGAAGAAAAGGAAAAAGGAGTGGTTAGAGGGGACATCTTGCCTTGTTGCACATCTAATAGGAAAATTTTCCATTTCCCACGATTAGCTATAGATTTTTTTGTACATACTCTTTATCAAGTTGTAGACACTGTTGTTAGTTTGCTGAGTGATTTGATGATGAATGGTTGTTAGATTTTGCTAAACGCTTTTTTTTTGCATTTGCTGATACAGATGATGGTTTTCTTTTTAGCCTTTTGATATGATGATTATATTATTTGATTCTTAAATGTTGAACTCCAGATAAATATCTCCTGGTCTTGGTGTTTAGTTCTTATAATATGTGGTTGGATTACATTGGGTAAGATTTTGTTGAGGATTTTTCATAATGGTAGCAGGAATTTTTGATCTGTAGTTTTTTTATAATATCTTTTGCTAGTTTTGGTATTAGCATATTGGTGGCATCATAGAATTAGTTAAGAAATATCCTCTGATTCTGTCTTCTGAAAGAGATTGTAGAGATTTTTGTATAATTTCACTTAAATATTTGATAGGATTCACCAGTGAACCCACATGCTTTTCCTTTGTGAAAGTTTATTAATTATTGATTCAGTGTTCAAATTGTCTTTTTCTTGTGTGATTTTTAGCAGATTTTGGCTTTCAAGAGATTGGTCCACTTCATCTAGGTTATCAAATTTGTGGACAAATTGTTGCTCATAGTATTCCTTTATTTGGGATTTCTGTTCTTTCAATTACTTTCAAGCTCTGTAATTTACTGAGGTTGGGGGCAAGAATATGATAACATAATTTTTTAAAATTATATAATATATATTGAAAATGACTTCAAGGAAATGTACCACAGCACTAACAAAGGCTACTTCAGTGTGACTAAATTATAAAAGTGGTAGTATCACTCCTCTTCAAGTATTTAGAGTTAAGTATTGAAATTTCCAATCATAAGTTGTTTCTTTTAGTTCTGTCAGATTCTACTTCCATTTTATTAGACTTAAATTATTTGACATTATTTAATTAGAATTTAGAGATCTTTATTGTAGTAGGATTTTTTCCTCTCTAGGAATGGTTTTTTTCTTAAAATTTATTTTGTCTACTATAAAGTTGTTATTCTCTTCCATATGATCCCTGTTTGCATGGCGTTATCTTTTTCCATATTTTAATGTCAGCTTATTTTGTATTTCTAAAATTAAAGATTTTATATATAGCAGGTGTCGCTTTTTTAAAAAAGATTTATTTATGAATACAGAACTGGGGTTACGGGCAAGAGGTGAAAGCGCGGTGAGAGGATTCACCAGAGACAGAATGAGGAGCAGAACAGGCCAACTGATGAAATACACTGCTGAGGGGAGCAGCGGGTGGGCCAGGAGAGGTCTGCTGTGACATGTGGGTCACCTCCGTGGCAGGCGGGATCGAATTCATGCTTAAGTGGCCTTAGTTTTTTAGTGCTGCGCTTTAACCCACTGCGCCACCAGGGAGAGCCCAGGTGCTGCTTTTTTAACCTTCCTGACCATTTCTGCCTTTTGACGACTGGAGTATATTTAGTTCATTTAATGCGATTTTTAAAAATTGACGAAATATTTATCTGCCACTCACCTTCTTTGTTTTTTACGCCTTTTTTGTTTCTCTTCATCCTTCACTCTTTTTTGTATTAAAATATATTTTCAGGTATCAATTTAATTGATTTTCACTTGTTTATAGCAGTTGATAAAAAGAATAAATTATGCATCCTGGTGTTATCACAGTCTATTTCAGGTTAACCCTCACATATTCCGCTAAAATTATGTAGCTTCTTCAATACAGCTCCATTTTTTTCTCCATTCCTTTGAGGTATTATTGTTTTCATATGTTTTGTAGTTATGTATGTTATTATGAACTTAAGTATATAGGTTGTAACTTAATCCATGTATTTATATTAGCTATATAGAATTTATTTTCTCCTAACATATTAAAGGAAAAAAAGCTCCAGACTTTTCCATTTTCCATGTTTTCATTCTTTCCAGTAGATCAGATTTCCATATGGTGTGATTTCCTTATAAAGTCCAAAATGCCTCTCAAGCATCATTTACTAAAGTCTCTCCAATTCCTTGTGAATAGTACAAGTGATGTTTTCTGAATTTGCATGTTGCTATTTCCTCTTAATTGTTGACTTCTCATTCCCCATTCATACTTATCCTTACGGCCACTATGTTACACGCTTATAGATTTTGTTTGCTCATTTCTGCTTTCATAACACTTATTTCATAATATTTGCCTCTTTTTTAACACTTGGCATTTCATTTATTCTAGGAATTAATCTTTCTCTCCACTTTTTGCATCTCTGAAATTAAAGCATGTATTAAGAGTCATAGTCCATAGAGTCTGCTGAAATATGTGTACTGCTCACTCACATGTTTTTCTGTTTACCTTTTCCTGTACATCATGAGCTTTTTGTATCTCACATCCCTACTACATGCCGACTACTGGAATCGATGCACTTTGAGTGGTTGACTGGATACTCTGCACCTTTCCTGCCTTGTTGCTGTTAAAGTTCTGCTCAAATACTGCCTCCTCATTAAAAGTTCTTATAATTTTAACCCTCCCAAAATACTTCCCTGCTTTTAGAATTCAGAATCTTTACAGATTTATTTGGCATATCTATATTCACCTTTTGATCACTAATGTATGGTAACTTAACTATAGTTCTTGCTTTTGTGTTTTTGCCTCAGTTGTGGCAGAACTTAGCTACAATTAGTGTGTTCGAAAATCATTTTTTGTGTACAAGTAATTATTGAAGAACATGTTTGATTCATATTATATATCCTTTTCTCTTTTTCTCTAAGCCCATACAGTAGGCTTTAGAATTTGAGGAGCTTTCAGGTTGTAAATATATCTTGATAGTTTTTAGTAATATTTTGTAGCAGTCTATGAGTTTATTAATCAACAATAATTTAAATGAAGGAAGTTTTGTCCAAAGAAGTATTAACTGATAGAAGAGATCAAAGGTAAACACTGTGTCGCAATTCCAGGCCTGAGGGAGACTATTCAAGGAAGGACAAACTTGGAAAGAATTCATATCTTGCTAGAGAGTCATAGAGTCATGATTTAGCCTACTATCAACATAGAAGTCCTGTGGCTGGTTATGCTAGAGCTGCTTTGGAGTTGCTGGACAAGCCAATGGCCACCATCTAGAGTACAGGCATATAGAGGCTGGAAAGTTGATAACCTGTAGCTTGGTTTATAGTGATTTTATGGTTACTCAGGTGGGGGATAAGAAAGCTTCAGGTTAAGTGTAGGATTTCTGGTTAACGTTGAAAGAGAACTGCAGAAGGGTTATTACTGGATCAAGGCTGAAAAGTCACATAAGGACTGTGTACTGTACTCATGACTGGAGTCAGCAATGTAGACGTTCTCACTTTTCACAACCATACTGCCAAATTTATTTGACACCTGAAATAAATGCAAAGCCTCTGATCCTGAAGTGTTTCTCTAACATACTCTAATGAGAAAACTTACCATACTTTCTTTAAAGGAAAAATTCTTAAAGGAATTTTGTTGTTTATCAAAGGACACATACTGAAGTATGCATGTGGGGCTTAAAAGCAGTAAGATAACTGATGGTAATATGAAGCACTGAATGTCCATTTGCAAGCTTTCCCTGCCAGTATTTTTTCTTCTCTACTTTCAGTTTACGGAGCACCCTATCCTGTGTACACTCAGACTTTAGGTTCAACTTTTCTCTTGATTGTTTTGTTGATTTGCATTTTGCGACACTTTTGATTCACTGTTTCTGGCCTGTCACATAAGGTCTTTCTTAACATCATTTGTTGCTTCCCTTTCTAAAAATTATGTTTGGTTTCTCTTCCTTTTGGTCTCTGTAGAATTTTGACAGCACTGCTTGTTTCCACTTCTGGAGATTGGATATTACAGGAATAATCTGTTTGCCCTACAAATTTTTTCACTTTAAAATTCAATATTTTCATACACAGTTGACCCTTGAACAACACAAGTTTTGAACTGTATATAATACTGTAGTGCTTACTGTACTCTATTACAATTTCATGGCCATTTCTAGTACTATTTTGGTGAGTTCAAGTGTTGGGATTATCTGCTGAAAACACTGTGTGATGCTAATAATTTCTGGGGCAGTTTGTCGCTTAGTAAATTGCCTAGCAAAGGATCTCTGGTCTTTCCCACATATTTTTATTTGTATTTAGTCCAATACTATATACTTTGATTAATACCATAGGACCTTTAGGAAGTTCCCAAAGGGGTGATGCTGGAAGTGCCATCAAGACATTGAATAATCATGACATTACAAGAAAAAATAGAATTGCTTTTGATAATACCATAGACAATACTAATACAGGTACTAACAGATAATTTTTCTTGTATACAGACAACATAAATTCTTGTATCAGTATATATGGCATAGGATTGTAAATGTAGTTTCACTACCATTATCTTAATTTCTCTAGCTTAATTTACTGTAAGAAAACAGTATATGATGCATATAACATACAAAATATGTGTTAATAAACTGTGGTATTGGTAAAACTTCCAATCAATAGCTATTGGTTAAGTCAGATTATATGGTAATTTTCAACGGTTGAACTGTACTCTTCTCTCTATTGACACTTTAGCATAAGACTTGCCTTATTTTACTCTGTTAAAAGTAAACAATAATTTTCAAAATCACAGTGTGTTTTTTGAGGAGGAGGGTCTGTATTTTGTCATATTTATATAATCATTATATATATATAAATATACACACACACGCTATATTGTTGAATTCAAAGCAGCCTTACTAGTCAAAATAGAGGATAGGCAGATCAATCTTTTTGTATGTGGTAAACTAAGAATGTATAGGTTTTCCTACTTTTTTTTTTTTTAAGATTTATTTATTTATGCGTACAAAAATGGGGTATAGGCTGGAGGTGCAGGGACGGAGAGAGGGTTCATCAGACAGTGGGGAGCAGAACAGGCAATTTGATGAAGTACAGGTTTCCCTACTTTTCTCCCTCTTATTGTTTTAATGAATTGCATTTGTTTTAATGAGTTGTCATTTCTTTAGGATATTCACTTGCTTAATCTTAAAGATAACCCTTAGTTTATAGCATAAATATTTAGAGTTTGTGTTTCTGAAATTTAAAATTCAGTTTTCTGTAGGTGCTAATATATTTTGCATTTTCAAGTTAACAAAAACTCTTAATCTGAAGGTTGTTAGTTGGCATCTTAAAACTTCATTGCAGGTTTTCTTTTCAGTCACAGTAACTGAGATTTATACTGATATATCATTAAAACTATTGTAGGGTTACAAAGTTCTTAAAGCTATTGATTATGATATCTGAAAATTTATAGATGATGGAAAGTTTAAAAATGGATGCTCATAATTAGATTAAAGTGAGATACAGGCGATCACATATTCAAATAAAGAAAAACTACAGAATAAGGTATTATGTGTAATGAAACTAACATGAAAATGTAATTGAGATTAGTTGCTTTTAAGTGAAATATATAATTTGTCTAATGATGATTTTTTAATACAGAAAATCTCTAAGTAAAAACGAATTAATACTGTTCTTAAACTGTCTTACATTACCCAATATTATTAAGATACATACTAAGTAGACCAGAATAACTTTGGTAGTTTTTTAAAAATAATGCATATAATATTAAAATGTTACTTTTAGTAATGTAACTTCACAAAACATTTAACTTTTTTAATATAGCAGGAGCATTTATAGACATTTTCATTCTATCAGTTACTTGTTTTTTTGTTTTAGGTAAAATCTGTAAAAACTGGGTCAGTTTTTTGGACGATGTGTTGCTGTTTATCATATTTCTACATGGTAAGCTTTCATATTTGAAACTACAAGCAGTATAAAAGTTTTTGACAGACCAGTTCCTCCTCCTCTTCATACTATTTCCATAAAGGGCTAGTTTTCCACTCTTTCTTTTAAAATCTTTAGGCCCTTAATTTTAATGTATGGAATTCTCTTTCATTACTGCTATCTTCTTCCATACTCCCATCCCTGGGACCTAAATGGACTTTTGCTTTTGCAAGAACTACTAATACACAGCCCTGCAAATGTAATATTGAGCAAGTAAAATCAATCTTTCTTTTCAAATGTACAGCTTTGATAAAATAATGGCCACAACCTCTAGGTTAAACTGCAAGTACTTAATTTTGCGTAAAAATGGCAGTTCAGTATCACTTTTTCATGCTTCTGCCCTTTTTTGCCATGCTTATGACTGAAGCAGTAAACTACCTTGTTCTGTGTATTATAAAATGAAGTTCCCTCACAGATATTTCTGATATATTTTAGGCAGTATGTATGTTAGCAGATAGCCTCATAAAGTAACTCTTAGTACAAATGATTCTTTTAGGCTTTATTAGAGCATATCCAAATATTTAGATCTTGACATTACATTTCTCACTATTGAATGTACTTCAAAAAAAAAATCTCATTAGTTGAGGGTAACCATTTATTTTCAGATTTTTTTTATTTTGACATGAACACACAGTTATTTTTAACAGATGCTCTAACTCTGTAATAGACTAAACATTAAAATGGGATTTTGATTTGTAACTTAATAGTAGGAAAGTTATACTCAAGGTACATCCTTTATTTTGAGACTCATAGCATATCCAGATCATTTCGTATTTCCTTTAGTTGAGATGTTCACTTATGCTAACATTTATTGCTCTTAATTCTTAGTGAGACTTCTTGCAAAAATCTATCATTGAAATAGGTGGGCATGGGGAGGTGTTGTGTGGGAAGTGAGAGCCATCTCTTTCTTTAATAATTCATGATCTTTATCCTATAAACCCTTATCTTTATAGTAGTCTTTTTACTGCCAATGTACAGATCACACTATTCTCAACATTTTTATTAAGCTTAATTAACTTTGAACATTTCTGCAGTGAATGTAAAAAAAAAAAACCACCAGTTTTGTGGAATTGTCAATCTCAATAAAATTAAGAAATAGGTTGTTATGGGTTATATATAAATCCACCCATAAGTATTTCAAAATTGCTGAAAATTGTGCTTTAGATTTGCTAATTATATGTTTAGGTTGTCATAACAAATATAATTTTCTTGTTTTAGGAAACAGATTGTTTAACTTAGCATTTATTTACCCATAGGTCTCTGCTTGGGGTGGTTATGTGTTTATTATCAACCTTATTCCACTGCATGTATTTGTGTTGTTACTGATGCAGAGATACAGCAAAAGAGTCTACATAGGTAAGTGGCCTGACTTTTGGAATCTAATCAGCTGCTAAAAGGTGTTTTATATACATTCTATTCATTGAACAAACATTTCTGTTTGCCAGTAATACCCATGAAAAGGTAAAAATAAATTTATGTTGATGTTTCTTTTATATTAAGGAGTGTCAAGCATTTTTATCTACTTTACATTTAACTACTTTTCCTCAATGAGTTTTTGATTTGTAGTAATTACTTTTAAGATTTAGTATTTGTCAGCTCTTTTTAACAAATTGGGAGAGGACTAGGCATTTCCACCAGGAGAAACATAAATATAAATTCAGTATTCTCACTGTAAGAGATTGAGCATTCTCACGGTAAACAAATTATTAAGCTTTTGAAAGCCCTTTCTGAATGTAATATATGAAATAAACTGTTAGTCTGTTTGGACTGTTGTCACAAAATACTATAGACTACGTAGAAAATTTTAACAGAAAATTTTCCCACCAAATTCTGGAGGCCCTAAGTCCTTATAGCAAGGTGCTGTTATGATCACATTCTTGTGAGGGCTCACTGTTTCATGGCTGGCACCTTTTCTCTTTGTTGTCACATGTGAAAGGGATTGAGTAAACGCTCATGGGACTTTTTGAAAAAAGATAGTAGTTCTCTTAGTTTCCATGACTTATTTAGCTTATTAAGGACCCCTCTTAAAATCAACTTGGACATTAGATTTTAAAACATGAATTTTGGTGGGGGGCACAAACAGATCATAATATAACTGAGTACAAAAGTGTTTATTTTCTATACAGTTTAAAAACACTTCTTTTGATAAGGTGCTTAGTGACAGATGACATCTGTAATCTTTCAGCTCATTTTCCATAGTAGAGAGAGAACATTTAGGGATTTCAGTTAGCAGAAAAGTTGTCATCTGAAACCAATGTCTTAGTAAATACACCAGCCTATGATAATTATTTTGGAAAGCATTACACAAAGATAACGCTTATTTGAATAAAAAAACAAAAAACAGTAGTTTCCAGTTCCTATAAAACTTAATCATAGAATTACCATACAACCCAGAAATTGTTTTGTGTTTTTTTTTTAAAGATTTATTTATTTGTGCATACAGAACTGGGGTACAGGCCAGAGGCTCAGGGGCAGCTAGAGGCTTCACGAGAGACAGAGTGGGAAGCAGAACAGGCAGATTGACGAAGTACACTGCTGTGGGGAGCTGCGGGTGGGTCAGGAGAGGTCTGCCACACCATGTGGTCACCTCCGGGGCAGGCAGGAATCGAACTAACGTAGAAGTGGCTTTAGCTTCTTAGTGCAGTGCTTTAACCCACTGGGCTACCAGGGAGGACCACAACCCAGAAATTCTACTCCCAGGTATAAGAAAATCAGAAATATATATCCACCAAAAAACAAAACTTGTGCATTAATGTTCATGGCAATATTCATTATTCACAACAGATAAAAAATGAAGACAACCCTTAATGTCTATGAACAGGTGAGTGGATAAATAAAGCATGGTATATCCATACAGTAGACTATCTCTTGGCCATAAAAATCAAATAAAGTACTAATAACATGCTACATTGTGAGCCTTGCAAATATTATGCTAAAATATGCCATACACAAAAAGCAAAATAGCAATGTCCAAAATAGACAAAAAGTAGATTGAGTGATTGCAAGGCTTGTGGAAAGGAGGTGGGGAGTAGAGGTGTGAGTAGTATTGGTTTGTGGGAGGCTGAGGATTCCTTTTAGGATGAGAAAATACTCAGAAATCAGATAGTGAGTGGTTCTTTTGTGGACATAAGGTCCACTCAGTGGTAAATTTTTGAAGGGCAAATTTTTTTATAGAGTATAAGTTGTACCAATTGGAAGCAAAAAAAGAACAATAAGCACAGTATATTTATAGTCAATTCAGCATTTTTTTATGACAAGCACCACTGAAATGATTAATATATCAAGTTCTTCTGTGCCCCAAACATTGCATTTCATGTATTTAACTCATCTAATATTCATAACTACACTTTGGAGGAGGGTAAATAATGCTACTATCTTTACTTTGCAGATGAGAAAACATAATTTGTTCAAAATAATGTGACTTTTTAAAATAGTTTATTTTTACATCATTTTGTGCATTTTCCCATCTCAGCTGTAATCCCCATGGGCTTTCCATCACCAGATCACCACTGTGCCATCACCATAATCCTGTGAATTTTCCTCCCCCCACTGTTTTTGATCCCATTCCCCACTCCACCCCCATAAAATGTCTCTGGCATATGACTTCACAAAATAATGTGACTTTTAATGGAACTGAAGCATGAACTTAGATGTTTGGACTCAGCAACCCATGAAGTTCAAAATCTCCAAAACCATGTACCTATCATATAAATACTTCATTGTTGAAATATGCCAACCTATGATTACTTTCTCTTCTCCTGAAGAAACACTGAAGAGAGTCTTTGGGACTCAGAAAGGAGAATATGAGGTTAAACTATGATTTTTAGCTTTCAGTTTTTAGTTTTGGAAAGACATGACAATGATTATTGGACATAAGCTAATAGTTTATTGTAATATTCTAAGACTTTGTGAGTTATGAAAATTTAACGTATGTGGTATAGAAATCAGTAGAAAATTGAGGGATAGGCTTTTTGTGAACTATTCCTTGAATCAAGGAGAGGAGGGAGAGCCAAAGAAGTTAGAAGTAGCCACATAAAAATGTTTGAAGAGAAAAAAGTATTTTCTACTTAAGAGTTGAAAACTTAAGCATATCCATCTACCCTTGATTGTTATACTAAAGATCAAGTTGTATGTAAAAATTGAGAAATGGCTTTGTATTTTGGTGACTAGAATTTCTGTGGTTCCTTTAAGAAATCATGCAATTTAATACTGCCTTGTACTTTGGTTTACCTGTGAGCATATTTTTTTTTCCCAGAGGGAAGGAGAATAAAGTGGTTTAGAGATGTTATGTATGTGTAAAAGATTTGGAAATGTCTCTGGTAATTCAAAGTATTCAAATTCTCTACCCTACCATTCTTGTTGTTGTTTTTTTTTTTTAATCTCATGTGTCAGTCTAGACATATTATAGGTGATTTTTATGCTTTCATAGAGTTTAAAAGTAGCTGGAAAGTTGTGGTATAACTAGAAACATTAGAATACTTAAAGGATTTTTTAAATTACACAACTTCACAAGTGGGTATTTTAGAGATTCATTTTGATGGGAAAATTTTACTTCAAGTACACCTTTAGAGGGAGATACTGCTGTTTCTGAAGCATGCACTGTTGATTCACTATTAACTCACAAAGAAGTACTCTGTCTTACACTAAGAACCAGGATATTTAGAACAAGGGTCTTAACCTAGTAGTCATTACTTTGATCAAAAAGACCTCTCAGTAAATAGAAACAAAAAATCATTGTGTTGTACAAACTAAACAGAAGTCATAAATGATTTGATGCTCTTAATGTAGAATAGACCTGAGAGAGATTTACTTTTAAGGGTCTATTCTCTTTGAGAATTGTATCTGTTTTAGAGTCCAAGTGATTTGCTTCTGTGTAGTAGAAGTTAACAGATTCTTAGCAGTATTAAATGAATTTAGAAGCCTCCTTACTTATGATAGTTTGCATTTTTAAAAAGGCTACCTTAGGAGGGCCTGTTAAAGTATTTACAAATTTAGAGATCTTATTGGCTTGATGCATGCATTGGACAATATCCTATCACCATATTCCAGGGGATTATATAAAACAGGAAGGTATTTATAAACAGGAAGAGATTGGGACAAGTTTCTTAGCAATAGAAAATTTATTTCAGGTAAAGCCATCTTCCCTCAGGGAAGGCAGAGGTTCTTACTCAGATTATCTCACTGAATAAATCTTTGCCCACTAAGCGACACCTGATTGATTGGGTTAGTATGACATTTGAGTAAGAGTTGAAACTACAATTGGCATTAAATCTGGTTGGGGACTGGGTATGAAAGACTCCATTTTGGACCCTTTTTTTCTGTGTTTAATAGACTTGAATCATTAAACTTTGTGGTGATGACACAATTTCTGTTATTTTTACTATGTTCATTTTACTCTATGATTAAACGTATTTGCTGATATTTATTATTGCTTATTGTGGCAGATTTAGTCTATTAGAGGCCTAGAAGTTTACCAAAGAACAATGTCTAATATTTTTCATATGTAAAAATTGCTTATATATTTCATGAGATTCTCATGCAATCTCTAAACATACATACCAGATACATATTTTTCATTATACTTTGATGTTACCTCATTAACCACTGCCAGAAAGTAAATGAACATCTTCCATTTGATAGAACTGGAACTCAAAACCCATTTATTTCTTCTAGATTTGTTTTTTCCTGCTATATTGTATGTTGAATTTCATTTTTGGTATCAGAACGGAATGTTTTTGAGTTGTAAGTAAGTGTATTTTGAATGAGTCCTTGCTGCTTTTACAAATGCAGAGTTTATAAAATAGCTTCTCAGTGACTCATTTTTTAAAAGATTTATTTATTTATTCATACAGAACTGGGGTACAGGCCAGAGATTTGGAGGGTGAGAGGATTCACCAGAAACAGAGTGGGGAGCAGAACAGGCAGATCAACGAAGTACACTGCTGAGGGGAGCAGCGGGCCAGCTGGAGAGGTCTGCCAGGCCATGTGGATCTCCTCCGGGGCAGGCGGGGATCGAACTCATGCGGAAGTGGCTTAAGCTTCTTAGTGCAGTGCTTTAACCCGCTGCGCCACCAGGGAGGGCCCTCAGTGACTCATTTTTTACATAATTTATCATGAATTGCATCCTGGGAAAAGAAAGTATTTTTCTCTTTATGTTTACCAGTTAAGTTGTATGTTATTTTATTATATATTTTTCATATATGACTTAATCATACACTGGTCCGGGGAAATACTTTTTAAAGCTTTAATGTATGTAAATTTCTTAGCTTCATTCACCCTGCTCATATAGGAGGGTTCATAGTGATCCAAGAGTATAGTATCTTTACTAATCAAATATTTTTAAATATGATTTAAAGGTTTATAAGAATTTTATATGTAAAGCAATATTGATTTGATTTTTAAAGTACTTCCCCACCCAACCCCCCTTTTGTGTGTTAATACTATTTTAGTTAAGAGAGAAGGGAGGGAGACAAAGGATTATTTGGTTAATCCTTTATATTTAGTAGCATAAAAAGAATATTGTCTTAAATTGTACGATTTTGTCAGGGAGAAGGTCTTTTAAAAAGTTACCTTGGTATTGCCAGAGCTTCTCAAAACTTAAAATTTTAGTCTAAGTAGGATTGGACATTTACAGTGCTTAAATTTTTTTATTTAAAATATTATATTTGCTTATAACACTATATAGGTTTCAAATGCACAGTGTTATAAATCATCACCTAGTGTTCACCGAAATTGGCATTTGCTTTGTAGAAAACGCATTTGTATACCATCTATTCTATTATAATGTGATCCTACCTACCCCCTACATACCTTAGTACAGTGAAAATGTTTGGTGCTTTTGCCAAATCAGAGAAAAGTTTTTGGTTAAAAAAAAGGAAACGAATAATGGCCTTTATATATCTTTCTAATGATCTCTTCCCTCCTCCCCCCCCAAATTCTCTAACACATTGGAGGTATGATCTACAATAATGAATGCCAGTACTGTGCTTCCACAGGATGGCACTGTGGTAACATTTTCATGATGTAATAAATGATTTACAACATTGGTGGTATGCATTTTCTGAGAGTTCACAACTGTGATGGGAGACTTTACTCTTCTGTTTTAAACAATAGAACGTGGTAGATCAATGTGGAGGAATTAAAAGCTGTAATAGATACAGTTTGGTTAGAGCTCCCAGAAAATTTCTAAAGAAAATTGGTGGGAAATGATTGCTAAGGGTTTGATGTCTTCTAAGACCATTAAGACACTGATACCAATGCTACCTACTTCTTGTTAATGTCTTACAGAGTTAGAGTTTTGTTTCACTGGAGTCATGTACATGTGATTAATTATATTTGGTTATTTGTGTACATTTTTCATTTCCCCAATTCAGTTTGATACCTAACTTTGTAAGGGTAGAGTTAAAAAGATTTTGTATTTTTAGAATATCATGTCCATAACAAGAAGTTAGTATGTGAGTAATTTAGTAAAAGAGGCTATTTTTTGCACACTATTAGAAGCTGTAGTACATAGCCTAGAGAAAAGCATGTTTACATTTTGCAGTGGAAATTGTTTATTCATTATAATTAAGTCACTTCACTCTTTCTACTCTAGTGTCTCATTCTTACTTTCTCTGTTTTATGAGAAGAAATTAAGTTGATTGGATTTGGTCATAATCTCAAAATATAAAATCCTGAACAACAAAATACCTAAAACCTGAAATTCCCAAATCATAATGCCGAAAGATCAAAATCTTGAAAGCATAATTCTGGAACAGATAATTCTTAGAATTTTTAAAAAGACATTTATACTTTTAAATGGGATTTGTTTGAAAAGCAAACACAAATAACACATTTTGAGGCACTTTTAAATAATAAACTCTCAGGAGACATGTTCCCTTTCACAAATGCATTTGTACCAAAAAATCACTTCATTATTGAAGAAGTTTGAATGTTTTTACATATCATAAAATTCT
Organism: Condylura cristata; assembly: GCF_000260355.1. Lineage (NCBI taxonomy): Eukaryota > Metazoa > Chordata > Mammalia > Eulipotyphla > Talpidae > Condylura > Condylura cristata. The sequence goes on along the minus strand of NW_004567105.1, from coordinate 71,898,791 downwards.
TAGAGTCAACATTATGAAAACAGGAGTCAAATTTGTAAAACATGCATAAAAAGAATTGGGACTTTTAAGTCTTCATTCAGTTATACCTCCAGTATTGGAAATGATAGTTATTTCATTTTCATAGTATTTCACTCATAATAGTGAATTATAAAAAATATTGCTAACAATTTAAAATAGGGAAAGAAAAACTAAAAATTCAATATGTAACATTCGCAGTTGCATAGCAATAGCTCATAAGAAATGGTAGACTTTCATGATGATTAACTTTAAAGGCTTTGAGGAATAACTGCTTTTTTTCTTTAAGACAGAATACTTTCATATTCATTCTGTGTAGTGCTGTTCAGTTTGCAGTTCTTCTACAATTTGATAGACAGTGTACAAGCATTCCCTACTAAGTTTTCCCATCTTTGGTGCCTTACCTCCTCTATGCTTTGGGTTCTTAGAAATCATTCCACGTACATTAGCTGGACTTCTTTATGTCAAATTCAGCTTTAATTCATTGAAAAACTGGAATAATTTCCCCTGGAAGGAAGTGCTAATTTAAGACATAAGATACACTTTTAAATTGAAGTTTTCAACTTTGAGAAAGTGTTCCTTTAAGAATAAATACTCTTTTTCAACTGAGTGTGTCCTGTGTGCTGCTTGTACTATGTAACGTACATACTCTAATCTGTAGTAAAATATACCCTCAATATTATCACTTTAAATGTGCTTCCTTGCCAACAACTAAATATTGACTGTACCTCATAAAATGACTTAAGTAAGTTTCAAAAAAGGAATACTTCTAATATTAACTTGTTTCAGATCGTTGTCTTCGTTTTGAATTAGATGTTATTACAGTGATTTCAATATTTTCCTAATGACCAGTGAACACCTAAATGCTAACAAGTCTATACACAAATTGTAACTCCTGCCCATTTTGCCTGTATATTTAGTTGGTATAAACTAAAGTACTATAATATTCAGTCCTAGGAACAAATAGATTTCTCCTATTACAGCCTAAAGTCAGTAATTACTCTTTTGTGGCTTTATTTCTGTGTATTTATTCCTCTACTTTAATCACAAAAAATTCAGTGGGCAGACATGAACATTTTGTTTTACTATTTAGTGAAGTACTAAAAGGGTATAAAATACATAAGGGATAGTATTACTTTTATATGTGATGGTAAGTTATCTGTTAGGTAATACTTAGTTTAGATTAATGCCAGTAAGAATGATTTACTTATTTCATTTAAATACTAATAACTTCTTGGGTCATGTCAGTGGTTAAATAAACTACCTAAAATAGTGTTTTGTTTTGTTTTGTTTTTAAATAGAAAATTCATGATCTGTAATGTTTGTCAGGTATATATCAAATAGTAGTCCCTTCAAGATTCTGTTTTATGTAAATACTTGTTCTAAGTGCTCAATGGTAGTAGTAAATTATCCTTGTTTCCTATTTTGTCTTTATAGCATATAGCACTTTCTACATTGTGGGTTTAATATTATCCATGCAGATACCCTTTGTAGGATTCCAGCCAATCAGAACAAGTGAACATATGGCAGCTGCAGGTAAGAAGAATTTTATTATTATCATTATTATTATTATAAAGAATATATGAACGTATGACTAGTCAGTCTTCAAGGAAAAAGAGTGGTTTTTCCTTTTTTAAAAAATTTTTCATACTAGTTCTAAGGCATCTCAATAAAATGTTAATATTATAGTAGCATTGCAGCTTTCTCATACTGTGTTCCCAAAAATGGCCCTTTTTTGCATAACCTGTTACTGGCAAATGCTAAATTATATTTGCTTTGTATAAACAATATTAAGGAGTGTTATAGCACCTCTTTACTGAGCTACTGAGTCCATTTCAGCAAATTATATGGAACACTTCATTTTTATGTCCCTCACAATTCACTAAAATATTTTATCTGTATGTACTGGAATTAATAGCTTTCAAATTGATTATAAAGTTATATAATTCCACTCCATATAAGCAGGGTGTATATAATTAGAGTGTTTTGCCATTTATCTGGGTCAAAACTAAGATAATGGGAGATCTGTGACTAAAACTTTGTTAGGGATTGTAAATAAAAGTTTCATGACCCATAGGAAATCTGTGGGTCGTTCTTTATGTGTGACAGTTTATAAATATCATATATAACTATCTGAGATGATATACTTACTATTTTGATGATAAAATGATATGTTTTACTGGTCTTTAATTTTATCTTAGTACCCATTGCTATGTTTTAATTTGGAGTCTTGTATAAGAGTGTAATTAAGATCATATCCTGTCACTCAACTGTTAACAGTATCAGAATTTTCCTGATCTAAGTCAGTAAATCTTAGAATTATTTTCAATAATGTTTCCTTTATGTCCCTCCCCTAAAAACTGTCACTAAAATGTGAGACAGAGGGAGGAATTTAATGTGTTAAATACCGCAGTTATTGAAGTAGGGTTTATCTTTCCTGGTCCATGTATGGTTGAGTCTGATCACCTTTTTTTTAAATGTGTAACAGAATTTTTTTTTGATGATTAATTGATTAACTCATGGAAATGTAGGTTAGGTGATATGAATGGTACAAGATGTTCTAAAATTATCAACATTTTTTAATGGTCTTGGAAAAGTGCTTTATTTACTTATATGACCCTTTTCTTTAATTAGGTGTTTTTGCATTGCTGCAAGCTTATGCATTCTTGCAATATCTAAGAGACCGATTAACAAAACAAGAGTTCCAGACCCTTTTCTTTTTGGGTGTATCACTCGCTGCAGGTGCTGTGTTCCTTAGTGTCATCTATTTGACATATACAGGTAGGTGTCATCAAGTACAGAATATGGATCTTGTCTCTGGATTATTATTCAGAGGGTTTATTCTTTTACTAATCTGGTACATAATTCCATGTATCTTAGGTCAAATACTGTGTTTTTGTTCTTTGTGAACAATATAAAATTATATTCAAATTTCTACAGTCTGACTAGCATTGCAGTTGTTTGGCTTTTATTAAACACTGTCCTAACTTTGCTGACTAACTTTGCTCTGATAAATCCATTTTGAAGCATCCTTCTCTTCATCAGTGAATAGGAGATGTGAACTGTATAAAAGCTTTCTCATGTTAACCTACTGCTTGCTTGCCCTCTCTCACATGTCTGTAATCTCTCCTTTCAAACAGTCAACCTTTCTGTCTGCTTCTAGATTCTAAGTTATTTTTCAATCTTGACTTACCTAGTCTTTAGAAAACAAGTCACATTCTTTAATGGGTTTTATCTTTAAAACTGTGTACCATCCTGTCTCAAATAATAGAGGGTGATTTACAAGAGCAAATTGCATGATATGTAAAATCATATTTGTCATTTATTTGAATTTGGTATATAGTAGATTAGACCATTTAGCAAAATTAATTTTTTTTTACATTTTAAAAATGTCCCTTTATATATAATTACTTAGTGCTATCTTAATGTCTTCCTTTACTTAAATCAGCTAAAAGTTTAAGAATTGGAAAATTTTATAGAATTTTTCTGGAAATGTAATCTCTGTGGATATTTGTTTTTATCTGATCTGCTAATCTCTATGAAATATGTTAGCACCTAAAAAAGAAAGCCGAAATTATTTGAATACTACTTTATATTAATGTGAAATAATCACTAAGTACAAAACCAATAAAGCAAACAAAAAAAAATAGATTTAAAGAATGTTTAAGGCATATTAATTTCCTTTACATTTTTTTCCTTACAAGGTTACATTGCACCATGGAGTGGCAGATTTTACTCATTGTGGGACACTGGGTAAGTGAAGATAAGTTATTAACCCTGATTATGTTAAGACATCCCTTTATTCTGATAGTATCAGTATCTCCGTAAGTACTTAGGCAACACTTCTCAAATTCTTAGCATATACTAGTTATAATGATTGTTGAATCCCTTGTATTTTATCTTTGTTACTATTCCTCTTTGGAATAAATCCTCCATAAAATATGTAAGTCATGTGTTTCTGTTTCTGTGGGCAACTTCTTTCAGTTTTGTTAGAATGTTAGAGATAACATTCCTGCAGTTTTAATGATTAATTTTTTGTTTAATTGGCATATTAAAGGTTTACATCTTTGGCAGTTTTTTAATAAGGATAGGTGCTATGTTATAAACCATATGCTATAGATCAAAAATAATGCTTAAAAAATCATTCCACTTCTACTAATAAATTCTGTGCTATTTATAAATCAGTCAAATATAAAGAGAATATTAGCTGTGTTTTAAAAATGCCATTATAACAGTGATTCAATTAAAATAGTCCCCTTGTCTCAAGATATTTTATTAACTATAAGAGTATATCTATTGATGAGTAATTTATCGCCCTATTTTTCTGCTCTTGCTTTGTGGTGTAACAGTATTTAAAAACCTATCACAATGTATTGAATGAGTCTTCCTTCTGATGTGATAACTTGAGGGCTCATGTTCAGGTCTATTTAATAGACATAGGCATAAGCCATCAGCCTTATGTATATCATTACAGAGTTGGAGGGAGAGCCTTAGTTACAGTTATTCTGATTTGGTTGAATTAATTACTAGGTTAAATTTTTTGGCAGTCATGTTTGTTTTTACTTTCTAAAATTTACTAGACTACTCTGAAATCTCAGGGCATTTCAGGAATATTTTGTCCCATCCTTTACATTTCCCTCACCTGCATCCATACCATATCCTTGTTTAACAAGGTATGTGGCAATTTGATAGAATAACACATTTCTGCTAGTATTAAGTCCAAGAGATAGTGAAAGTTGTTTTAAGTGTGGGAAATACTAAGTTAAGCTACAGAACAGATACTTATTTGAACAAAGTTTTTGTATCACAAGTCAGAACAAACACTTTTTTGCCCGGCCTTATGTAATTCTCCTAATTTTAGGAAAGGTATATTGGCTTTAATTTTACCAGTATAGATCAGATTCACTTCTAGTATAGCTGGTTACACTGAAATATACTTTTAAACTAGGTGTGGGAAGTATGAACATTAAAATAAAGAATTTCTTAATCTAAAAGCTCCTGTTTTATCATTTAAATAATACTACCTTTTTTAATACCAGGTATGCAAAAATACACATTCCAATTATTGCATCAGTGTCTGAGCATCAACCCACAACTTGGGTCTCTTTCTTCTTTGATCTACATATTCTTGTGTGTACCTTTCCAGCAGGCCTATGGTTCTGCATTAAAAATATCAACGATGAAAGAGTGTTTGGTAAGCAATTTTTTATAAATCAAAGTACTTTTGTTATTGATTATTGCTTTTTGTTTTCTTATTTGCTTGACTGTTCCTATTCAAAATAAATTTCTTCCCTTTGTGGCATAAGTGCTTATTTAACTAAGAAAAATTCTGTGAGCTTATTTCATGTATATTGGAATTTTAAACCTAGCCTTGTATATAAATTTTTCTTTAAATTCATTTTGGCTATTATTATAAGAGATTGATATTATAAATGGCTGAGAATTAAAGGTTATCATTTTTAACAGTATAGTCTTCATTTAAGTTAGATCTGATTAATAGGAATAAGTTTGCAGGGCCATCCATCAACCTTATTTCAGTTCGAAGTACATTTAGTAATGGAGTATGAATCACTTTTAGGTAAACACCATCTTCACTGATATATTTGGGTACATTCACAGCTAACAAGACTTAAAGTAAAACTATTTAGACCAGGTATTTAGGATCAGACTTTCTGCATGGGTAAGTAAAAGAAGCCTGTACAAAAAAAGAGCCTTTCTATATTATTTCATATCTTTCAATTTAAAGAAAGGAAAAACTAATGTTTTAGAAGTCCAAATAGCGATTACCTTTTCAGGAAAGTGAGGAGCAGTTATTACTGGGAAGAGGCACTTGAGGGATCCTTCCAAGGAAGTCTAAAAATGTTCCATATTCTGGTGTGAGTAGTAATTATTTAGGTGTGTGCATACATAAATTTATTGAGCTACATACACGTAAGAATATAGTAGAATAAATGTATTTTTAGTAAGAAAAATAACTTCTAATTTGCTCAAGTGAGTTAACAGCTCCAATAACTCAGGGACTTTGTAAAATACGTAGCCTTTGGCCAGAAGTGAAATGGAAGAGCTTTCCCTGTGGTGTAGCACATTATCTGGAAGTCCTGGCTATTGGAAATTACTTTCAATTTTATTTTAAAGTCTGTTGGTAATTCCTTTCAAAGTTCGTTCTTTGGCTGTAAATTTTATTTTCCTCACATCCTGTTCTTGCAAGCTTTATGTCAGATTTGATTCTATACACTTACTTTACATAACAGTGTAATTAACTAGGTTTTGTATGTTGGCGGTAGATTTTCTATAACGTATTGCTATTGACAGTAATACATTGTCTCACTGCTCATAATAGCTAATTAAATTTGAATCATAAAACATTTATCTAAACTGTTAATGTACAGTACTTAGGCAACACACTAGTTGTAATTTCAAAACAGGGTTGATAAATTAGTTGTCCACTACTATCACTTTAAGTATAGCTGCTTCAGTGACATTTTTTTTTCTATTTTTAAGTTTTGGTTTATAATGTGTATTAAACATTTAGTTCAGCTCGTTGAGATTTTCTTTTCTGAAGGAAGTGTTATAAGAGAACTTGTTTTCGCAGTTGCACTGTATGCCATCAGTGCTGTCTACTTTGCTGGTGTGATGGTGCGACTGATGTTGACTTTGACTCCTGTCGTCTGTATGCTGTCTGCAATTGCCTTCTCAAATGTTTTTGAGCACTATTTGGGGGATGATATGAAAAGAGAAAACCCACCTGTGGAGGACAGCAGTGACGAGGATGACAAAAGAAACCCAGGAAATTTGTATGATAAGGTAGGTGATCAAAAATGTAAATATGGTTTATTTTCCACCACCATAAGAATTATGCCTATGAAGAAACATTAAATAAGAATTTGGAAGTACTGTGGCATTATTAGTTGCACTCTATTATTTTTTCCCCAAAATTTAAGTCACAGTTGGTTTTTTAACTCAGCATGAGAAAACAGGATGTAATCAGAGAAAAGATTCTTTTGGGTCAGGTTTTATCTTAAAACCTCTCCATTTTTTGAGAGGAAAAATCAGTTGCTCTACTAAATTACATGAATTCAAGCACCCTTCTAAGGCCTGTGCACAAGTACTTATCCTTGAAGTTTGTATTTTAAAATTTGATAGTTGATTGAATCGTAAAGACAGTATCTTGAAAAACAAACAAAAACCTCCAGTATTGGCAACGAGGCTGACTGACACGCTGTGATTTACTTTGGTGCTGGAGTGGAAAAGACTTGGAAGAATCAGAGCAGGTGTCTTAAATACTATAGTAAATTTTGTGAATTTGATTACAAATTGGGTTTTTAAGTATCAGTGAGCAATGAAATTTTTCTGTAAGCACTAACTTTGAAAATTCTCCCATTACAGTAGAACCAGTATAATTCATAATATACTTGATAAATAACATACTGTCTTTTGTGTCTATGGTGGTTTTATGTGATTTAACTTTGCAGTTAGTGCCTATTACTCGGCTTTTACTGTTATTTCTTTCAAAAATATAATCTTAAAAGTCTAAAGGTGTTTAGGACGAAGACTAGTTCTGATAATGCACGTTTTTCCTATAGTAAAATCCTGTATGATCTGAATTATAAATGTACATTGCCATTTTCAGGATGAGGAATTCAGATTATATTAGAGAATTGTCAGAATAGGCCATTTGGTTATCTCCTTTGTATGTAAATTAAAATAAAAGGACAGTTTTGTTTAAGAGCAGCTTCTTGCTGGAGATAATTTGCTTTTGATTGGCACTGAGTTGAGTATATTTAAAGGCAGCTTTCTTATTCCCATTTGACTTAATTTATGTGGATGACTTTTAGGAAATACTACACTGCCCACAAAGAAATATATACTCAGTGGCTTTACATTTTTCGTCAGAAAGAGTTAAATTAATATGTTAACTACTTTTCCCCTTAGGTGTCTTAATGAAGCATTCAAACAATTTTGTCTAATCAGTTTTTTTTTATCTTTAGGCAGGTAAAGTGAGGAAGCATGTAACTGAACAGGAGAAAACTGAAGAGGGATTAGGCCCTAATATAAAAAGCATTGTCACCATGTTGATGCTGATGCTGTTGATGATGTTTGCAGTTCATTGTACCTGGGTCACAAGCAATGCCTATTCTAGTCCAAGTGTGGTCCTAGCTTCTTACAATCATGATGGGTAAGAAAATAATATGACTGCAAAAGGATTCTAGACTTACCCTTTATTCCTCTCTCAAAAGACAGAATTTAAAGAGAATGTTTATAAAACTATTTGAATTTCACATTTCTCTTGGGGACTGTCCCTCATCCCCCTATGTCCATCCCCTTTGGTAAAGGTGGGTAATAATCTCACATCATGCTCGTTCTCAAAATGTCTCTGCATCCATAATCATATGCATTATTAGCTTTTTTCCAAAGTGTTGTATTTCGACATCATCATATCATAACCAGAAACCTACGTTTGGGGCTCAGCAATCTATAATTTAATGCTCTCCAGGTGACTACAATGCAACTAAAATTTAAGGATAGCTGGATTATATATTGCCTTTGTCTTCCCCCAGCTTCTGATTCCACCCCACCCCCACTTTGGTCACCCTTTGTTGAGGCTTTTAATTCCTGTCCTTAAGATGTTAAAATTATTCAGTAGATTAGCACCCAATTTTTTGTTACCTCTTACATGTTAACAAGATCTCATTTTAAGAAACTCTGTTTATTTTTAGCACCAGGAATATTTTAGATGATTTCAGAGAAGCTTATTTCTGGCTAAGGCAAAATACAGATGAACATGCCCGAGTGATGTCTTGGTGGGATTATGGTTATCAGATAGCTGGAATGGCTAATAGAACTACTTTGGTGGATAATAACACCTGGAATAACAGCCACATAGCACTGGTAAGAATTTGATAAACAGAAGTTCGAAAATTGCTAATTTCTATTTGCTGTTTAGCAACCAAACTTGATTAAGTAAAGATAATGCAATTATTTTTTGCTTGCTTGAATTCTCAATTGGCACTTCACATATTTACTCAATAAAGTGAGTGCAAACTATACTCATTTATTAAGAATGGTATTTAGCTATCATTCAGAGTTGTAGGCTGATCTGTGGCAGATCTAATGTCTTTAGCTCATTGGAGAATTAACCAAAACCTGAAAATTTTCAAATTACTACATCTGACTTGTGTTTTATACATTTTGTAAATCAAGAAAATTTGCAAGCATATAAAGCAATGTACCATATTTTATGGGCATGTAAATTCCAATAAGTGATTTACATAAATTAATATAATCACCTCTCTGTTCTTTAACAATTTTGAATAACTTAACTAAATGAATTCTGTTTATATTTATGTTGTAGCTATGGATCATATGTCTGATAACCTGTCTGTTTGTGTTAGCTAGACCACTGGTCACTCCTGACTTGAGGTTATGAAAACTATGTCTTGTAAACTTGTCTGCTTGTAGTATCAATTTCATAAGACTTAATTATTAGCCAAATAATAGAAATATGTTATGACTTGGTAAAGTTAGGTACTCAGAAATTTCTTGAATTCATAGCCAGTGATTATGATATAAAAGAATACCATGTAAGCACCATGTAAATCAAGCTCTTAAATAATTTTGTCTTGAGATACATACATTTTTATATTTAGCATATATAGGATTGAGTACTTATATTCTCATTGTTTTATTCTATAGGTGGGAAAAGCTATGTCTTCAAATGAAACAGCAGCCTATAAAATCATGAGGACTCTGGATGTAGATTATGTTTTGGTTATTTTTGGAGGAGTGATTGGCTATTCTGGTGATGACATTAACAAGTTTCTCTGGATGGTTAGGATAGCTGAAGGGGAACACCCAAAAGACATTCGAGTAAGAAACTAGATCTTTTCCACCTTACAATAATTTACTTATTAATTGTATCATATATGTTTTCATCATTCTGCCCAGAAATTAGACCATCATCCTGACTTTATTATAGATAGTAGACATTTTCCAGATTTAAAACTTGTGAAGTTCATGCATGGCACTTCCATTTTTCCCGTGAAGCAATCCCTTGACATGACTCTTAACTTTACTCTTTCGCAGCATTTTATTTCTTCACATTACTGCCTAAAATAGAGCAGTAACCTTGAAATTGTTTCTGATCTAGAAAGACATGGGTGATGTTACTTTACAGCTTAAAGGCCTTCAGTAGATTAAGGAAAAGGGTCTTGACAACAGACAGTCATGAGTTAGATTTGAAACTGCCATTCCCACCGTGGTGCTGTGAACAAAGTTATCTTTGGCTAGTCGGCATTAGATAATTCGAACACTAGGTTTTCTTGTGTTATAATGGGGCTTTAGGCAACCTTAGGTTACCACTAGTGAGGATGCCTGCAGTAATTTACTTGTGATGCTGTTACAAGAATCTGTACTATTGATAGATGAAAATAACCAAATAATCTCTATAATGAAGCACTGGTATAAAATCCAAGCTTCTTAATACTTTGCTTTCCTTTACTCTGGTCTCTTGTTCCTCTACCAGATTTCTTCCACTCTACTTGTGTAATCTGTCTTGTGAAGCTTGCCTTGTGCTTTCTTTTCTTGACTTTCTTGACATGTACATGTATAATCTTTTTTGGAATACCTTCCCTACCACAGAGTTGTCACCTCTCTAGAAACCCTATTCTGGTGTATTTATATATGTCTGCTGTCATTGTGAAATCACATGTTAGTAGGTAGATTAAGATTCTTCTGTATTTCTTGTACTCATTTGTGATTTACAGAGGATTGGCAACTGAAATTATGGTTTGCATCATAAAGGCCAAAAAATGAGGGGTAAGGGTCACTGCTCATCCACAATAAAAGAATCTTTGGGGAAACTAAGTATGGATGTCATGTGAGAGAGATGATAAAGCTCCTAATTTCCTCTTTAAATGTAAATGCTATATTTTCCCTTAACTATGATAAACATTATTTCCTTAGATTACTCTTAATTTGATTTTCCTAGAATGTGACTTTCATTTTTGGATTTGTTTTAGCAGCATTAAAATCAGGTGTGATCGATCCAAATATGTTTTTAACATTTAAAGAAATCCTAGGCCCTCCCTGAAGTTCCGATCCCCGGCCCCGGAGGTTACCTCCATGGCTAGGCAGACCTCTTCTGACCCACCCACTGCTCCTCTTAGTAATGTACTTTGTCTATCTGCCTGTTCTGCTCCCCACTCTGTCTCTGGTGAATCCTCTCACCGCCCCTGCACCTCTGGCTTGTACTCCAGTTCTATATGAATAAATAAATAAATCTTTTAAAAAAATCCTAAGTTTTTATGTTTATAAAGGCAGTATTTTTAAGCTTTTTGAGTAATTAATATATTCATGTCATTCAAAAATAAAATAACAAAGCCTTCCCCAGAAGTCCCTGATTATTATTATTTATGATCCTTTTTAAACACATAATTAGTAGTAAAATAAATACCCCAGTTTTTTTTTTAATATCGATGTATTTTGGTGATCTTTCCATATACAATAAAGAGCCACCTTCATTCTTTCTTTTATATTTGCAGTGTGTTCTGTTGTGTGCATCTGCCATTATTAAACATGTTCCTATTGATGGACAATCAAGTTATCTCTTTTAATCTCAAAGCTTTCTACATCTGTTGTTTTCCATAAGATGTATTTTTGTAGGATAAATTCCTAAATATGGCAGATTTGCCTTCTGAGAGGTTAATTTATAAACTCACTGAAATCCCCCCAAAAAATTACAACAGAAGTTTTCTAAACATTATTTTTCCAGAATAAAGAACTAGTTTTAGAGTTCATATGGAAAAATAAAGACCACTTAGAAAGACTCTAAAATGAAATAATAGATGTGAGGATGGGCAGTATGAGAAAGCCAGCCTGCCTGATACTAAACAGGTGTCGGCACCATTCCTTTTCAGTTATTGAGATTTAGAACATGGTTTAAAATCTATTGGCCTTTATTGTCCTCTCTCACCCCAAGGATTGCTATTCTTCTTTGTATGTAATTTCTTATAAACTATTGATATGGATTTTTTTTATTGAGAAAACATTGGTTTATAACATTATATGGGTTCATATAGATGTGTATCAGTATATAGTCTTACAAAATCAGTCGCTGTATATACTATATTATCATTCCTAGAACTAGAGCCTAGTTCCAAAAATTGTTTTTGCCTCAGGCTGTAAAAAGCCCATGCAGTTTTATTTTTTGAATAATATTTGAATTTATAAATTAATCTCTTACTACTATAGTTTTGATTTATGAGACTAACTCAAAAGCTGGTTCTTTCGGGGAAACTTAAAGGGAAACCTGTAACTTTGAATGTGTAAAACAGAAACTGACACACAAATTAATGGATTCCTTTTTATAGGAAAGTGACTATTTCACCCCACAAGGAGAATTCCGTGTAGACAAAGCAGGATCCCCCACTTTGTTGAATTGTCTTATGTATAAAATGTCATACTACAGATTCGGAGAAATGCAGGTTAGTTACATCTGTTTTTCTTAAATTTTTATTCAAAAGTATTTTAAATCTTTGCCTCTAGAAAACAAGATAATGATGTTTTGGTTGTGCTCTACAGGAAAAATGTACTTACCAAGAGATTCTTTTTTGGGGGACAAAAGGGGGACTCAACATTAAATTTAAATTACTTTATAACTTCTATGAGAAATTTTTTAGATCAAAGATTTCTTTCCAAAATAGTACACTATGCTTAAATCCAGCCTTTGCTTGACACTCCTACATTTGGCCTCATGTTTTCTTGTATAGTATATTTCCAAGGTCAAGATCTACTATATAGGGAACAGAGTGGTCTTAGGTAGGTTACTTTGCTTCTTGGTGGGAGAAGTCTTGAAATCAGAGGGCTAAATTTTATACAATGCTATCACTGCTATTACCACAGATAGCTAGTACTAGCTGGCTCAGTTTCCTAGAAAATGAGAAAGGTGGTACAAAAGCTGAAAGGCCCACAAAGTGAATGTGTCAAGAGGCAAAATGAACAGTTCATGGGCTCACTCTGATAACATTTGATTTCTTAGCAGGTCAAGTAACCCTTGTACAAATCACATTCTTCCCTGGGTTTGTTTTTGTTTTATGTATATAATGTGAATTAGACTGATTATTCTATATCACTGATTCTTTATTATTCTTAGATTATGTGATTATAATACTAAGTTATAACTTCATACTAACAGTGCAGTGAAAATTTTCTGATTACATTTGCTTTATGGTTAAGCTTATATTAGAAGGTGGAAGAAAAATTGTTGTATTTTTTACAAATACCAGGAATCATGATAATGTTTCATGATTATTCATTTGGAATTACTCTGCAGATAAATTTAAAAACACACACATAGTAGCATATCACCGCTGGATTTAGGTTTTTGTTTGTGCTTAGATTATCTTTGGAAGGTCACTGCCAGCTCACTAAACTCATACTAAAAAGGAAACACGTAAGCCATAATAATTAACCACCACAGAAAATGCAGCAAAGATTAGTTTTTCTATTTACCAGTGAACAGAAAGGACTTATGTGGGGTAAAGATGGTAATGATGGCATCAAAGGACTTTTTTTTTTTTCTGTCAAAGCTTTAGCAATAGTTTCAAACCATCTTCCTGGATGGTTTGAATAAATATGCATTTATTTTGATGCCTTACATACTCAAAAGTAGTAGATATTAAACTTGAAGTTTTAATTTCATAGATAAGCAGGAACAGGTTATTTCTTCATTGGAATGGATCTGGGTTTTTTTTTTTCTCTTTAAGGTTCAATTAATTGTTTTTCATTTATGTGTCTACATGAACAGTCTGGGGATTCCTTAAAATGTCTTTTCTCCCATTTTCCCTCTTTTTAGCTTTTTAAATTTCTTTTCTAGACCCTACTTTTAGGAAGTTGTATCATTGCTTATTCTAGCTTTATGTATGTATGTATTCATGCATGCATGAAGAACTGGGGTACAAGCCAGAGATACATAGGTGGTGAGAGGATTCACCAGAGACAAAGTGAGGAGCAGAACAGGCAGATCAATGAAGTACACTGCTGAAGGGAGCAGCAGTGGGTTAGGAAGGGCCTGCCATGCTATGTGGATCACCTCCGGGGCCGGGGATCGAACTCATGCTGAAGTGGCTTAGCTACTTAGTGCTGTGCTTTAACCCACTGTGCCACGAGGGAGGGCCCCACTTTAGCTTTTTTTTAACAGCACTGGAGAGATAAATCTACGCTCTGAAAGAAAATAAAACCTGCGTGCAGCTTATATCCTGGTAGAGGATATAGGTAATTTTAAAAATAAATAGAAACTGTATCAGTGAATACTGTAGAGTAAAAAGGTGAAGGAATACAACTAATCTGAAGAAATATTGTCTGAAAGAGATGGTACTTGGGTTGAAATGATTGAAAGGAATGAGCCATTTGAAAGAGTGGAATAAGAAACCTTGAAGCCAAAACCTTGAACAGATAGTGCAAGGCCCTACGACACTGAATTCCCGTCTGTGTATTCTCTCTGCATACTTATATAAAAAGGGCTTTGATGCATTTTCTTACTTTGTTTCGATTTTTATATGCCTACAGACTACTTATCCACTCTAAGAGGGTCTATGACATATTATTATCTATTTTTTTATTTTATTTCTTATCTATTATCTTGATTTTTTTCTGTTTGGTTAGCAATGTATTTTTTCCATGTGTTATGTATTATACATTATGTATGCTATGTGTACAAAATTTTACATGTATGTTATAGATCATATATACATTACTTTGCTCCGGTTCTGTTTTCCCAGCCCAAAGGGAGAGACTTCTGCCTTGATGATAGCATTTACTGCCTTCAATGTGGTTAACATCCAATACTAATGTCACTTTTACAGTTGGATTTTCGAACACCACCAGGTTTTGATCGAACACGTAATGCTGAGATTGGAAACAAGGACATTAAATTCAAGCATTTGGAAGAGGCCTTTACATCAGAACACTGGCTAGTAAGGATATATAAAGTGAAAGCACCTGATAACAGGGAGACACTAGACCACAAACCTCGAGTCACCAACATTTTCCCAAAACAGAAGTATTTGTCAAAGAAGGTAGGTGCTAAGTGAATTCATGTTTACAAGACGATAAATCAAGGTTGTTCGTTTGTGTGAAAGAATTACTGAAAATTGCTAACAAATTTCCCTTCCAGTTCTATTAAGACTGACTTTTAAGTATATAAGTGTGTGTGTGTTTAAGTGTGTGTAAAGTAAATACCAGTTTAGCCTTCTAGGGGAATTTCTTTCAAATACAGCACTTCATATCCCAAGCATCAATTTACTCTTGATAGCATAGTGGTTAATCATTGATCCAGGCTGAAATTTTCCTGAGGCATCCTGACTTGACTTAGTGCCATTACTGTTAGTAAGAGCTTCTCATAAAGTATATCTACGGCCATTTTCTGAACCTGTGTGAAAGTAAATGTGCCAGAAACTCAGGTGATGGTATTGTGATTAGTTATTCATCTTTTGGTCAAAGGAAATTTACATTTTCATGTTCCCTTTTTTAGTACAAAGAAAGATGTCATTATATTATTCATTGTACTAAGAAAGCTGTTGTTATTCATTGAATAAAATGTAAGCTTGAATTAGTTGAGTCCTGATTTAAAAAATCACTTAAGATAATTATTTTTAAATGTAATTATCATGACATAGCTTATAGACGGAAATGATGATGATCATTTAATAATGCTTCATTTCTTACTAAATATTTTATTAGAGATCATTATTACTCACTTAAGCCAGATAGTTCTAATCTGTATTATAAAAGGTTACAAAACATGAGTATATAAGTAGCCTGCTATGGGAGACTGAAATGAGGAGTCAGATAAGCTACTACCCATATACTTATTAGGTTTATTTCAGCCTTAAATCTTGAAAGATATTTAGGCTTTCATAGCCCAGGTCATTTACTTTATATCCTTGAAATTGTTGTCATACTCCTTTTCATTACTTTTAAAATACTCAAATATATTAAAATGATGTTTTTTATTTGTACTATAAAAGCGGTATATAATATGTAAGGAGAAATTAAGTGAATATTTCTTCTGTGCCCGACATAGATTCCCATACTTAGGGTAGTGTATTTAATTCTCACCTTACTGATTTCATTGTCTTAGTCATATCAGATTTTCTTACTAGTGGCATTTTAAATGACAAATTCAAACTCATTTTCTCATTTGTGTTAAGAAAAGCCAGTGAACTGACTCAACACAGAAGTCAAAGCAAATGCTGCTAGAATAAAAGTATTTGCTCCTAAGACATTTAAAACCAAATTAAGGTCCAATTTTTCTGAAAGACAAGGCCTTTGAACTTGTCTAATGATAGTGAATTTTCTTAATCTGACCTCTTACGTTTTGCCAGAATCTCCCCAAATAAAATGAGTAAATAAAAATGAGCCTTTCTCAAAACATGCCATTTGAAACATAATGTCAAGTATCAAACATGGATTTTGAGGTTCTGGTTTCTCTTTTCTGTACTTGATCTACAGGATTGTTTATTAATAGACTTTCATCTCCCCACTCCCTTTATATACTTTTGGGGGCTTGGAGGTATGTGTCCGTCTGTCCCTGCAAAGTTGACATGGTTGAGGTACTAGGAGTTATAGTCTATGGCTGTAGAAAAGATTATTTTGCATGGGTCACATGTTTTTTGAGAAGAAACACCGTGAGGGCTTAGTTACATACATAAACCTGGGCATTTTATAAAACCTTCTAGGAAAGATTTTTTGTTTGAAATATCTAGATTACTATGATAAAGAAAATTTGAACTGGCTTGAATTTTTTTTTTTTTAAAGATTTATTTATTTATGCTTACAGAACTCTGGGGTACAGGCAACAAGTGTGGTGGGTGAGAGGATTCACCACAGACAGAGCAGGGAAGAGAACAGGCAGATCTACTGAAATACACTGCTGAGGGAGCAGCGGGTGGGTCCGGAGAGGTCTGCCACGCCCTGTGGGTCAGCTCCCTGGTTGGGGATCGAACTCCTGCTGCAGTGGCTTCAGAGAGCCTCATAATGCGGTGCTTCAGCGCACCAGGGAGAGCCCTGGTTTGAATTTTAGGACTTGTACCCCTGAATTTTTTTTGCTTTTTGCCTTGTTAATGAGGAGCGTTTACTGTAAACAAGTTTACAGTAACTAAATTTTGTTACCCTAAGAGGATTGCACTTTACCTTGTGTCCTTCTCCCTTAGGAAAAAATGTATAAATTGTTCTAATAAAAGTGTAGCATTTTCTGAAACTTTTCATCTAAAAGTTGTATTTAAATGTGAAAATTTAATTGAGTGGTCAACCTCTGAGTCTTTAGTCCCTGCTAATCCACTGCTTTAATGGTGCAGTAAATTATTTGATTCCATAAATTATTTTTTTTTCAGTATTTATGGGTATGAAAGGTTGACATAATTTATGATTTATAGGATTCTAACATTGCAAACACAGTAGTTTCTTCCACCATATTTATTATAATATGTTTCTTATACCAGAAAACATCTGTTGAAAGTTTTTAGTGGGATCTTAAAGTGTTAAGACAAATTATTTTTATTTATTTATTTATTTTAAAGATTTATTTGTACATACAGAACTGGGGTACAGGCCAGAGGCTCAGGGGTGGTGAGAGGCTTCACCAGAGAGAACAGGAAGCAGAATGGGCAGATCAACGAAGTACACTGCTGAGGAAAGCAGCAGGTGGGTCAGGAGAGGTCTTCCACGCCATGTGGTCACCTCTGGGGCAGGCCGGACTTGAACTCATGCGGAAGTGGCTTTAGTTTCTCAGTGCTGTGCTTTAACCCGCTGCGCCACCAGGGAGGGCCCAAGACAAGTTATTTTTAAATGATCATGAAACAGGTATTTTCCTTTTGTTTTCATATTAAGGTGCTTATTTTCCAACTTAAGTTGAAAAATGTGCCAAGTAATTTTATTTAGCTTTCATTTGAAGATGGGTACAGTCATTCATTTCAGAGAACTACCAACTTAATTCCAGGAACTACCAACTTAATTTCTATTTCTGAAACACAGCTAGCTATCATTGGTAGTTAAGCCAGGGGCTACATTAACACTTTGATCTATGCGGTGTTATATTCTGTAATACCTGGAAATGTAATTATTACTGTAATACTAAGAGTTACGAGGTTGAGAATGGGACACGGGGTTTCCTCCACCTGATGGCAAAGAATGTATGTTTTTGTGTTCATTTGAGAACTGTTTTACAAGGCTTTTACTTTAAAGATTAGGGGCTGTTCATCTAGAACTAGTTCAGTTCATCTTGGATCTCAACATAGAATAGTTCGTGAGTCCAACCATAGGAAGAGCTAAGAACTTAAGATGATATCACCATATAGTAAAGTGTGTGTGAGAGAGGAGAGAGAGAGAGAGAGAGAGAGAGAGAAAATCAATAAGAACCCTGCAACTAATACCATGTGTTCTATTTTCCTTTTAGACTACAAAAAGGAAGCGTGGCTACATTAAAAATAAACTAGTTTTTAAGAAAGGCAAGAAAATATCTAAGAAGACTGTTTAATACACTGTTCTGGTTTCTAACTTGAAGCAGTTGTCCTTGTGAGAACCGGTCTTTGCCTTTAGCTCATGTCATGTTTCACAGCAACTTGAGGGTACAGAACCATCACTGGTCCAGATTAATGTTAAAATTTTCTGGCAATGCCTGATTTAAAAAATAAATTGGTTTATTGAGAACAGCTGTTTTCGATTTGTAATGTGAAGCAAGACGGAGCACTGCTGTCTAGCAGCAGATTTTTTTTATTGGTACATACTCCTTCAAATCTGAGAATTTGGACTAATTGCACCAAAGAACCCTCTAATTTGGTCCCTGGCACATGCATACTTGTCAATGTTTTCATTCTTTTTGAAGACCTGCATTTTATTTGAATTACCCAAATAGCAATATGTAAAATACAGATGACAAAATGTGATGCGATCTTCTTGAAAACAGTAACTAGTACAGATCTGAGAAAGAGGTATTAGGAAAGAATTTTACTTCCTTGAAATATATTTATTTTCATGTTTCTCCAATGCAAAGGATGTTTCATCAAATGTACTTTCTCTATTGCTTACTGTTATGTTCTAAGAAGAAGCTGCTGATTCAAAGATGGACCTCTGAGTAACTAATTGATTTAAATAGTTTTTTATGTTGACACATTATTGCTGCTGTTAGCAGTTGTATTCATCAGGTACTTAAAGAGTAGATTTCATACATAGTTCATTCAAGGGCTAAATTTATATCCTTTGGAAATCATGGCAACTGCATAGAATGTTGCTTACCAAAATGGGGCTCGGTATCTTAGTTCTGAGGTTAGCACTATGTTTACATGCAAAAGATTGAGAAAAAACCCCTTTGAAGTTTATTTGTGACTTCAAAATGACAAAGGATTTGTAAACTTTGCCTAGATGTCTCCCACAAGTTTCATCTATCACAATGATTTTGTCCTCTGCTCCATATTTTTAAACCTTAAGCATTTGATGAAACACTCTTTAATGCTATATGCATTTTCTTACTTTTATTAAAATGTGACAATTGTCAAAAAATGCACTAAAATATAAATGGAGATTGAACGTGTTCACTTTCCAGCTTATAGGCAACTTTATATAGACTTGAAAATTTTCTCCAGTTGTTTAGTAAAAGTGAGAGAGATAAGGTTTTTCTTGCCACAGGATATCTTTATATATATACATATATATACACATATATGTGTGTGTGTGTGTATATATGTGTATATATATATATAAACAAGCGTAACTTACACCACTGCTTTTGGTGGAAAAGTGCAGAATAGTATGTACCTTTTATGAAGAAAAATGTAATTTCCAATATTCAGTGAGAATGTTACTGCTGACTTTCTTTTCCAAAGTGTAAAATACCTTTGATTTATAGAATTCATTTTTGACCCAGATGATGGTTCTTTTACAGACCAATAAAATAGCTGAACATTTTCACAAATAAAGTGTAACTAAATCTGGATTTCTGATACCTTGTCATTTGGGGGAATTTATTTTACTTTGTTGCTTTAAAATTCAATGCAGAGAAGTTGTTGACTGTAGGGGAAATAAAGTTAATTCAAATTTTGTGTTAAGTGTTGTTATTTCACATCTGTTTTTGAAAGGACTTACAGGGTGTACTGAACACATCCTTCCTCATTCACTGGTACCAAGGTTTTAGAGGGTATGGGTACAAAAGAAGTGCTAGGTCACTTAACTTTTTTTTACTTTTTAAAAAGGTTTATTATGAAAGGAAGAAAAAGAGGTACCTGCATAGTTGCTAGGTCAGCTCTCTGTAATAAGCTACTGTTTATGTTGCCACCTTCTTACCTTAGAATGAAAAATCACATTTTACTTAGTAAGAGACACACCAAAATATAGGAATTTTATCTCCACTTGACAATAGCTCTACACCTAAAGTTCTGATATTCAGTTAAGTATTGATTGTAATTCTTAGGTTAGGGAACACAGCAGAAAAGTGAAATGAAAGTAGTTTTAATATATAGCAATGTATGATAATTGGGTCAGAATTTTTTTCAGAGCTCTAAATTTGTTTCATTTGTGATCACTAACACTGCATCATGTGGGGATGTAGTGGGGATGTGTCATGGCCTTGAAGTTTCAGATCATAAAACTGCTTCTGGTTTTGTTCCGCATCTTAAAATTTAACAAGTGAATGTTTTGAGGTATAAGTAAGGCAGCCAGTCAGCTTATTTTAAAATCCTACTGAGTTTGCATTTATGGTTTGCTTCATTTGAGTTTCGTGATCCAAGTGGCCATAGGACTGAATAATATAAAAGCTCCCAATAGAGCAGTGTTTGTTTTTTTTTGTTTTTAATTATTAAAAAGTCATACATCACAAAATTGGAGCTGCTGTTTTTGAAGTAACTTATAATTGTGGTAAAATACAATAAAATTTACCATCTTAACCATTTTAAATGTATATTCAGTGGTATTAACAGTACTCACATTCTGTGTAGTATGACCAATCTCTAGAATCCTCATCTTGCTGGTGATTCTCCTGCTTGATGTGGGTTTTATCAGACATCTGCCATGCTGTCCATCAACCTCAACTAAGGTAAGTGGAGTAATGGATAAATGTAGAACTCAAAAGTACTCTGTATGAGACACAGCAATGAATAATATAATGTCCAATTTTCTTTTGAAGTAACCGTTTTATTGTGGGATGTAATGCAGCAGTGAAGAACATAAAATATACAAGCAACTTGTAGCCACAAGCCAGATCCAGAGAACAGAATTCCAGAAGTTTCTGCATGTCCCTTCTAGTCACTGGCCTTTCTGCCTCTCCCCTCTAGAAGGTAATCACCCTCTTATCATTTGCAGATTACTTTGATTTCTGGTTTTAGCACCTCAAT
The DNA here is from genome assembly GCF_000260355.1 of Condylura cristata. Lineage (NCBI taxonomy): Eukaryota > Metazoa > Chordata > Mammalia > Eulipotyphla > Talpidae > Condylura > Condylura cristata. The sequence goes on along the minus strand of NW_004567105.1, from coordinate 71,877,396 downwards.
ATTCTTTCTGTATTGTGAACTATGGAAATCAAAAGTATATCTTTTTTTGCTCAGTTTTTGTGAAATTCATCCAGAAAATTGCGTAACAGCTGTAAGGATGTTTTCATTAATATGCAATAATAGTCTTTTCCCCCTATCTCACATCTTCACAAACACAAGCATTCTGTTGTTAGAAATTTGCATTGTGTCCTGTTTGAGGATATTGCAATACTGTAGCGAGAATAGTCTTTTATCTTGGGGCTCATATGTATACATTTTTGTGGGCTTTTACCTAATGTGAAGTCTTTTGTATTCTTGAACGTTTACTCTTTTGTAGTTAGCTTTGATTCCACCTAGAGTGTTGTGCGAATTGGTTTTGTTTGGGATTTGGGGGCTTTTTTATTTTCCAAAGGTGTACCTAATGCATGCACCATTCATTGAAAGACCATGCTTTTCATACAGCTCCGCTGTTGTAAATTAAGTATGTGAGTCTACGTATGGCCTATTCCGTAGCTGTCGTTGTGTGTTAACCTAATATAAATTTAACATATTAGACAGTAAATCTCTCCACCTCTACCATGTTAAACTTTACTGAGTTGTTTATGGCTCTTTGCGTTTTCATACAAATTTTAGAACCAGGCTATTAGGTAACACCAAAAATAAAAGAAATCTTGTTAGGCTTTTTTTGAGTATTGAAATTATAGTTAGGGAGAAATTAACATCATTAACATACTAAATTCTATTTATAAAAATTACATATCCTGGGCCCTCCCTGGTGGCGCAGTGGGTTAAAGCATAGCACTGAAAAGTTAAAGCCACTTCTGCATGAGTTCGAATCCCGCCTGCCCCGGAGGTGACCACATGGCGTGGCAGACCTCTCCTGGCCCGCCCACTGCTCCCCTCAGCAGTCTTCTTCGTAGATCTGCCTGTTCTGTACCCCACTCTGTCTCTGGTGAATCCTCTCACCCTCCGCATCTCTGGCCTGTACCCCAGTTCTGTACAAATAAATCTTTAAAAAAAAAAGTTACATACCCTATTTATATAGATCTAAGTCGTCTTTATTTTTCATTTTATATTTTAAATAGGTTTGTACATTTTCGTAAGTTTTATTACAAGTCATATTATTTTTTAATCCTGTCATAATATTTGCCAGTTGTTAGAAATGCAAACTTTTGCATATTCCCATTTTGTCAAATGGGAGACATTTACCCAATTTTTGAGTTTTTATGAGTTTTAGCAAATGCTTTTAAGATGATTCCAATTTTTTATTCTTTTAATGTAGTGAGTTGTAAAAGCCTATTCAGGGTCAAAAAAAATTTGTATTCCTGGAATGATGATCCATGTTTGACAGAATTTGCCAGTGAAACCATTTAGATCTAGATTTTTCTATGTGCAAAGGTTTTTAATTACAGATTATTAACTTTACAGTCAGGATTATTTGTTTAGTTTTTTAAAGTTCTACTTAAATTTTAAATTAAATGTCAATTTTGGTATGCCAGTTGTATTTTCCAAGAAATTTCTATTTCATCAAAATTTTCAGATAGGTGACCATAAATCATAGTATCACTTTAATATTTTAAGTCTGCAGATTCTATAGTGATATGTCCTTTTCATTCCTTAAGTTGGCTTTTTTCTCCGTGCAATCCTATGTGATTCTGATTGCTCTGCTACCTTGCTGCCTCATTTTCCTCTGCGACTTTTATCAAAAACAGTTTTTCCTTTCATTTTTTTATTATTTCATTTATTTCTGCGGATTTTCTTCTAATTCCTTTGAGTGGACATATTCTTTTTAACTTTATGTATTGATTTCTCGTCCCTTTAATTTATATATTTGCTAAAAACAGTTTAAATTCTAGTGTCACAAGTTTGGACATGAACTAAGTGTTCAGCTTATATTTTAATTTCTGTTGTACTCTTCTTGAGCCATGAGTTAATTAGATGTACCTACTTTGATTCTGAGATGTGGTTTTCTGGTTTTCCTTAATAGCTTCCATAGGCAGATAGTTTGATTTTAAACTGAAGATGGTTGAAATTTGCACATTGCCCAACATGTGTGTTATATGTATGCGTGTGTGTACATACTCATAATCTCACAGAAGAGTTTTGAGAGCTTATTTGCTAAGAATGATGCCTTAAACTCACACTTTTACAGACTTTCCTATTCTTTTGAACTGTCAGTTTTTATGTTCTGAAACACATTTTACGTATATATATATTGAGCCTTCAGTTTGGGGACATGTTACTTTATTTTCTGTAATGCTTTTTCTTAGTGTTACACGATATTCTTACGTTTAGATGGTTTATCTCTTTATCTTTTTAAAATGTAGTCTACATTTGTTTTATTGATCTTGTAACTGTAAAGCCTCTTGGTTTTCTTAGTTCTAAGTCATCTCTAAATACTACTGCCTTGTTCAGTCTCCTTTTGCCTCTTCATTATATATTGTACTGATTCACATAACTCATGAGTTACAGGTAATGTGATGTTACACCCAACCATTGTGTTCATTTTACTATTTTCAGTTCTAGAGTTTATTCTCCTCCTTACTCCTACCACCACCCCTCATTGTTTCTATGGTTTACACCCAACCTACTGATACTCTATTGATAGTGGGTAATAACACTATACCATATCTAGAATGCTTGTGGGTCTTGCTTTTCTGGTTTTAGTGATCTAAAATGTCAGGTTTTCTGTTTTGTTTTTTGTGTATGTTAAAAAATTGAATGTTTTGGCCTATACCGTTTTCCTTTTTGGAGGATTTTCTTGTTTCTGCTAGGTACATCTTAATACCATGCAAGGGGTAATGTTTTGACATGCAAAACTAGCCTGCTGTCTTTATAAGAACTGACTTATTAATTCCAAACTCAGTCTTCTTCAAGGACCTCATTCAAGCAGATTTGAAGACCAACATCTGTCCCTCTTAGTTCTGCAAATTGTTGTTTAGTCTCTGTCAGTTGCCATGGGAAATGGTCCCAAATACGAAACTTCTATCTCTGGATTTCCATAATCTCTTAAATTCTGGCTTGGTGACATACTGTGTTGGGTCATTGGATTCTTTTTTCTTTTTTTTTTTTTTTTAGATTTATTTATGCATACAGAACTGGGGTACAGGCCAGAGGTGCAGAGGCAGTGAGAGGATTCACCAGAGACAGAGTGGGAAGCAGACAGATGATCAACAAAGTACACTGCTGAGGGGGACAGCAGGCAGGTCAGGAGAGGTCTGCTGTGTCATGTGGATCACCTCCGAGGCGGGGTTCAAACTCATGCTGAAGTAGCTTTAGCTTCTTAGTGCTGTTCTTTAACCTGCTACGCCACCAGGGAGGGCCAGGTCTATGGATTCTTAAAGCAGGTTGTTCATGCCTTGCCTTTTCTAGTTTTATTTTTAATATTCCACTTCTGGTAATAGTGAACTGGGGAATTTAAGAGCAAACAGAATTACGTATTGGTCCTTGGGACTCTAAAACCAGGCATTTTGTAGGTATCTTCACCTTTATCTTGCAAATAGCTACACACTAACAAGCCTACTTTTGTGCCTCCAAAATAGTCTCTTAGTATTTAATTTACCTAGAAACATGAGATTTTCTTGGAGAACTATCATTATATCTTAAAAGGAGCCCAGCGGCATTTTGGTTTTATGCTATTCAGCTTGAGTGAAAACTGGAGCTGAAGAGATTGGATGAAAACTCAAGGTCAAATGGCAACCAATGACTAACTTGATAGCATTGCATCTGTTTAATCACAGCACACTATCTTAAGTGTTTAAACAAGTTAGATCCATCATCTGTTTTTCAGAAGATTAAACATAGATCAGCATTTAGGCCTGAGTCCTGCTGAAGGAAATAACATATTTTAAAATTATTTCATGCTACTTATAGCACTACACTAACAAACACTACAGAAGTCAGGCACCGATGGAGCAAGTTTTGTATATGGCGTAAGGTACAAGTTTTTCCTTGTTCAGCCAACCTAACAATTTTGTGAAAACATTTATCCTTGTAAAAAACAAAATGTGTTGCCCTCTTTCTGAATGAGTCCATTGCTTTAGTGCCCTTACACCAACAACACATTGTCTTGAAAAACTGTAGCTTTTCAGTAAGCCTGGAATTACTGTGAGCTGTACACCTTGTTTGGTGACATTTTTAATACTTAAAACTCTGGGATTGTAGACACACTAGCTATCATTGGCAAATGAGGATGGGTAGTTGACCCTTGAACAATGCAGGGTATTGGTGCTGGCTTAACATACTACTTCCAGGGTCGATAATTGTTAAAATGCAAGATTTCAGCCTTTTTCCATGTTTATTGAGTAAAGTAAGTTTACGTGGTTTTATGTGCTTTGGGGACTATAGTCTTATTAAAACTTTACTTTTAAATATAAATCGTTGATCATTATATAGTGCCCATCTCCGCTCGTTACCTTTTTTATCAGCAAGTTTATTATATCTGATGCCTGATTCTTGCCATTTTTTCAAAATGGGCTCCATATACTTGTAATTTGCTTTTCATCCTTCTGAGTCTCCACTATCTTCAGAGTTCAGATGAGTAACCTGGAGAGAATAACATGTCAGGTTTTGCTTTTTTGAACTAACTGGCCATTCTGCCTTATGATTGGTGAAGGTAGTGCATTTGATTGTTGATTTGTTATTGTCCTTAAAGTTTTGGTGTTCAGTTTTCAGTGATGTTTCCTCTCTGATTTAGGAAAGAGAGATTTGGTTTTGGCAAACTCCCTGTTTACTTCTCCCTCACATCTGAGTAAGAGTCTTACACACTACATACTCTTGCCTGATAGAAGACATACTTTAAATACTTAGTCCCATCTCTCCTTGCCTTCAGGGTTTCCACAAGGAAATGTGATGCTAACTCTTAAAGGAAAATCCATTAAAGGTAACACCTGGAAAAACCCTTATGTGTTTGCTTTTGCCTCGCCACCTTCATTGTTCTTTGTCTTGCCTTCTTGGGCAGTTTTCAACTGTGTGTCTTGGTGTAGATCTCGCTGCATTTTGATACGGCAGTGTTCTTTTCACTTCATGAACATATGTATTTATTTCCCTCGCCAGATTTGGGAAGCTTTCCTCTATTTCTTTGAACAGATTATCTCCCCCCAATACCATTATTCATATGTTGCTTTTCCTGATGGAGTCGGATATGTATTTAAGTGTTTCTTCATATTTCTCTTCCACTTGAGTCCTTTGTGTAGTATGCTCTTTGAGGTTATTAATGCAGTCCTCCACTTATTGGATCTAGTCTGCTTCCATAGCTTCCCACAGAATTTTTATCTTTGATATTTTTGCTTTCTATAAACTCCCTTATTGTCGAAATCTTCAATTTCTAATTTATGATCCTTAATTCTATTTGTCAAATCTTTTTTTTTTTTCCCCTGCATTTGGTTATCATGGCAATTTTGAACTCTCTAGCAGGAAGGTAAGACCTCTCATTTCTTTGTAGTTGGGTTCTAGGGTTCTAGAGAGTTGAAGTCCCATTGCTTTGTGGTGTTTCTTTTGTTTTTGGCCTGCCCATTTTTCTGTTAGTAGATCACCCTCCACCTTCCATCATCGCTCCCACCACCCCCAAAATTCTATACTTCCCAGCCGTAGTTTACTGAAAGTCTCAGGGGAAACCCAAGAAAGCAAGTTTTGGAATTGGCAGGTAACACTCCTGTCATCCCACTTTCACTAACAAAAACTGCACATGATTCTTATTTATGAGTATATATGTGTGTGTGTGTGTGTGTTTGTGTGTGTATACAATATATATACACACACACTTTATATGTGTATGTATAAAACCCCTGAAAGTATTGGGAACTAGAATTTAGAGATTTGCACTCCTGTATTCATAACAGCATTATTTGTAGTGGCTGAATGGATAAACAAGATGTGGTATATATACACAATGAATAATTATTCTTTAAAAGGAAGGAAATCAATTAACCTTGAATGTTGTATGTAACGTGAAACAGGCTACACACAAAGGGCTAAAGTATTACAGTAGTCCATTTACAGGAAGTACTTAGAATAGTCAATTTCAAAATCACAAAATAGAACAGTGGTTGTTAGGGATGTAGAGGGAATACAAAGTCAAAGTGTATGCGTTTACAGAGTTTGGGAAGATGAAACTGGGATGGATGCTTACCCACTAATTATATTTGTATTACATATATTCTGTAAGAAAATTACTGAAACTGAACTCAGAATAATAAAATGAACACACACTCAGAGCAGGGTTTTTTGACCTGTGTCAGCCCAGATAGGCAAGCTGACTGCATCTGCATAAATTTGAAAACATTCAAACATCAAGCATGTTCTTTTCAAACACACATATACACCAGAATGGTTGTGCCAGGAGCAGGGCGGTGGCAGTTACCTGCCTCTGGAGACAAGGAGCAGGACACAAAATTGTAGGCACGCAGGTGGCTTTTGTGGTACTGGTGAACTTAAGTTTCGAAAATTAAGTTGTTATCCTTTCTATATATGAAAATACAAAACACCCTCTCACCCCACATGAAAAAAGGGACCCTCCATATTTTACAGAATAAGGACAATCTAAAAATAAAGTGATTCTTTCCTTTGAAGGTTTTTTCCTCTCAAAATGATGCCTAATCTACTTTCCCCCTCCAAAATGAAATGGCTGCAAATATTTTATTCTACTGGTTTTAAGACAAAGGACCTGAACACCCAATGCTATATCAGAAAAATACCATAAATGTTGATGCGGGTTGATTTAAAGTGCTTAAAATATGATTGCTGTTTACACCAAGTTAGGAACAATTTATTAACTTACCATTAAAATTTGTTGTTGGGACTCATGGCTTGGAAAGAACACACACAGGTATGTATAGTATTTAATCGAAATATATTTGTCTAATATCTACAAAGTGTGAACAATTAGTCTTAAGAAAGCAGGCAAAAGGCACAAAATCAGTATTAACTACAGAGAAGCATTCATGCTACTAGATTTTATAAATATTTTCATTGAAGTGGCACAGTAAAAAATAAATTGAGCATAGAGCAAAAAATCAGATCTTTTTTCTCCTTGCTTTATATTCTAGTCATGTCTTGACCACATTTGTAAAGTTTGAGGATTGAAATTCAACTGAAACCATGGAATACTTATGCAGGCTTTCTGTATGTTTTAATCACAGTGGTTTTCTTGCAGAGTTGGGTCAAACAGGTACACTAAAAAAAATCCACAGGAAACATTTTCCCCAAACTAAATAAAAGATTGAGGCTGTAGTTATGCATACTTGTATATGCATGCGTGTATGTAACTTCTAAAGCCCTTTTTTCATCATAAAAGTAGTGACGTCTTCATGTAATTTGTTCTCTACTGTAAAAGCAGCAGCTTCTGAAAAATGTATGAATAGTGCTTTGAGCATTAGAAATAACAAGGTTGGAGGCATGTATTTTGGAAAAAATGCCAGGGTGGGTCAGACTCAAGATTCTTTCAGAGGTATTCCAGCCTGGAAGGCTCTGACATAAACCTCTGAAGGCTTCATGTCCATGCTCAATCCAAGAGGAAAGAGCAATTATCTTTCTTGGGTGTAGATAGACAAAATATTAAAGTGGGGAGGGAATCACAAAAGTTTTGAAAAGACAACTGCCTACCAGAAAGGAGCTCATCCACTGGGCCACGCCAGCACATCTTCATTTTCTCCAGACTCGACTGAAGGAGAATACCTTTGGGAGCGTAAACCATTTTTGGCAATGTGAAGAATAGAAAATCTCAAACTTTTTATTGGTAAAAAGGAACTCGTGATTACCCACTTGACCCTTGCTGAGTACAGTATTTACATGTGTAGCAATCAATACCCAGCAGATGTGTGGTCTGTGCATGTGTACAGTGTGTTGAGCGCTTACACACTTGTGTACACATACACACCCCAAATGGCTCTTGAATAAGTACAATCCTAACAGTTAGGGGTGCATTTTTCACAGTATATAATTTCTCAGGTATCATTTCTTGGGTAACGATATGTTTCAACAAAATATCAGCAGAACCTTATTACTGTACCACTTTAATTCCTACAAAAGCAGGGCTATTTCTGAAAGTTCTGCATCTCCAACCCATCAGTGTGCCTTCCAAAGGGGGTTGAGGTAAACCCAGCCATCACCCTGTAAGAGAAGGAAGGAGACATTGCATTACCGGGGGTGGGGGGTGGGGGGTGAGAATCGAGGATAAGCACCAGCGTCTGCTTCCTGCCAACCATGCCAAGCTGGGGTCTCACTGTTAACCTATTCAGCCCAACTGCTTTTTAGAATGCAAGTGATCTTCACATTTTGGCATTTCAGGAGGAAATCTCAACAAAAGGACCAAAGCAACTAAAAAGGGAAGTTTGTTGGTTTACATCAGAGACCATTATTTGGCATAAACACTCCCTGAAAGGGAAGGGTTGGCATAGCTGGATAAATGGGACAGTGGAAAGAAAAGCAAGGGTCTGTCCTACCACAGGCTGTAACAGGTGCTGCTCACAATGACTGACCCCAATAAAGTATTACTAAGGAAAGCAAGAATCAAAATGGTGTCCAGTCTTATGTTAGACTAGAATATAATGAATTGGAACAATCTGGCTTTTTTTAAACCTGAGGGGAAGAAATGTGTGCTTTTGCATATTTGTTTGTTTTTAAATGTGTAACTTTCCATAGAAGCCAGGAAAACTAGTTGTCTCAGACCAGATCTGCCACACAGAAGGACCCTTGAAGCATTCTATGATGTTCATTTTATGTGTCAACTGGAATGGCCACAGGATGCCCAGATTAACCATTTCTGTGTGCAGAAGTGTTTCTGGATATTTAACTAATACTAGTACTCAGTGGGGTACCCAGCAGTGTGAGCGAGCATCCTCTGGAATGTTGAGGACATGAAAAGAAGACACGTTAGAAGGAAGAATTCGCCCACGTTCCTGCCTCACTGTGTTGGTCTGTCTCATCTTGGCCTGCCCTGGAGCCGCGATCAACACCATCTACTCCACAGGGTTTCAGGCTTCTGCACTCAGACTGAATCACACCACTGGCCTTTCTGGGTCTCCAGCTTGCAAACAGCTGATGATGGGGCTTCTCATCCTCTGTATCTTTGAATCAACACATAATAAATGCATTTTCTCTTGGGCCTGTTTGTGTTGTTTCTCTGGAGAGTCCTGATAGATTTCACTTCACCTGGGTAAGACTTCCAGATGGGAACTAATTCAGAGGCTCATACCAGGTAGTGTCCTGCTTGAGCCAGAATCTAATCTAGAGTTCCCTCTCAGTGCATTAACTCCTAACTCACCCTGCAGCCTCCCAGCTACATGCAGTAATCCTTGCCTTGTGAAAGGCTCAACAGCTGGGCATAAGAAAGGCCAGACATATTTCAGCTGGTTCTCAGTTTTGGCACTTTAAATTCCTGGCACCAAACATCAAATTTCTCATTATTCTGGCTGCTGCTTGTCTAGGGTCACCTGGCACCCATCTACAGGCGTGTCACCAGGCTCCTGAGGAACTGACTTAGAAGTGCTACACTTGCCTAATCTCCAGTTTTCTTCTCAGATACTTCCCAAATGCTTCATAAGCACCTTCAATGGCATAAGGGCCTCAGGTGGCCATACATGCCTTGGTTGCCAGCACACTAGAGGGGCAGTTGTGTGGACATTTTAGCCAGTCACTAGCCTTTCCTAGCGCATCCTTCATACTTGCCTACAGGATCAAAGTTCCAAAAGGGTTGTTCAGTGTTCCAGTTCATCCAGGGGTGCAAATGGAATGAGGTGTTTTATAACTAATTGGCTGCTAATGATAAAGCTCCAGGGTCTAAGTGGTTTTCCTTTTTTATACACAGGACAGTATCTACATGTGCAGTGCCACTGCTGGCCGAAAGGCTGGGCCTCAGTCAAATGGCCACACCTTTCCAGGCCCTCATCTACCTGTTCTCATTCACTCCGACTGCTGTGTTAACAGCAGCAAACAGAAGCCCCCCACCTCCCTCTAGGGACAAGGACCACAACAGATGGTGGTACCTCCTGGATAAAATATTTGGGCTGCCATGGCGTGCGGAGGGTCTCCCGCTTCCGTTCCTCTATGCGCTGCTTTTCTTCCAGGTGCCGCTTCTGCTCAGTGGCAGAGTCGATGTCCCCCACCTGCAGGTTTCGTGTCACCTCCCTCCAGAGGTTCCTGAGGATGATTGGAGAAGACAAAAGTCAGGCAAGGACAGCAAGCTCAAAGATGGCTTCTTTGGCCGAAGGGTCAAAACCATCAGGACGGTTGCAGGGGTAGCTCATTCTGCTGCCCCAAAGCCCCAGAAGCCAGGATTTGACCCAGGGCTACCAGGCTCCAAGTCTGAGCTTCTACTTCTCCACTTGCCCTGAGCAGCTTCAAGGCTCTGAGTGTCAAGGAGGTTGAATCTATAAATACTACAAACAGTGGAAGCTTATGTGGCATTTACTCTGTTTCTAGGCACTTTACATATGTTTCAACTCAGTGATTAAGTCAAATGTCATCTCCCTTTTTTTCCCCCGTTTTGATCATCTCCATTTTTAAAAGAAACATGGTCTGCGTAAGGAAGAGGAAGTTACTTGGCCTGATGTCAGCAAGCTGTTAAATACAGGATTGATTCCCACTGTCCTAGCATTACAGCCGGCTGCGTGGGTTTATGCTGTGGGAACTTATGCTCTGTGTCACAACATGACTGCTGCTTCCGGTTTGGCTGTTGAGCTTAAGTGTCCCTGCCATCCAGCTGTGTTTAAGACATAACCACACATGTCAGGGAAAAGATAAGCATTCCTGTCTTACATAGACCAGGCTCCTCCCTGCACAAGGGTGAGTTGTGAGTCCCCAAGGCTGAAACATCAAAGAGTCTTAATATTAAAGAGTAGTTAACTTCATTCAGCTACATTAGAGTACTGCAAGGTGATCAGTTTAGTTCTCTGAAACCAGCAGCAGCAGTCATGCAGTGATAGGAACCCACAGGTTTCCGAGTCTGGAGTCTGGAAAGGCTTCCTCGGAAGCCTTCAGGCTGTCCAGACTGCCACTTGTTCGTACTGCCCGTAGACCAGCTGGAAAGAGCTATTGGAAGAGTGTGTACGCCCTCCATTTGGACACAGAGAAGGTCACACTCTTTCCAAATAAACACGAATGAGTGCACTGATTCTATAAGCAAAGGTTCCAGGGATAGTGACACCCTATTTATATTAAGCTCAGTTATAATACATTATTTATAGACACTGCTGTATCCCTGCTCATTTCCCCCCCACATAAGCATTTCTGCATTTGATCATAAATGCTCATTGTGATGGCAAACCCTTTTCACAGAATCATCTGTAATTTCATTTTTATCCCACGTATTTGTAAAGAGCAGCATAGTTGTAGATAAAAACGGGTCAGCAAACATTTTCTGTAAAGGGCCAGACAGGAAGCATTTTATGCTTTGTAGGCCATATGGGCTCCGTCATAACTACTTAATGGCCCCTGTAGCAGGAAGGGAGCCATAAACACTATTAAACGAATGATCGTGGCCGTGTTCCCATAAAACCTTACAAATACGAGCCACGGCTGGATCTGTCCCAGAGGCCACCGTTTACTGACCTCCTGGACTGCAAACTAAGAAAGGCATATCGCAAGAAGACACTGCTTATGTATCTGCATAAATGTCACCTTAAGTGGCTCCATTATATTCATGTCATAGGATGGACATGCCCATGGGGTAGATGCTCTCAATGACTTCTGGACAGATGACTACTTTTTCTTTTGTGTGTCTTGTTATTTAGGGCTTTTTTTTTTTTTTTTTAAAGAAAGCTTAATGCTTAAAACATTTTTGAGTATAAGAATTTTCCCATAGCATGATTCACAGAAGTGGAATACAAGATTAAAGTGAATTCATGAGCTACTGCGCCATTATTCCTGCAAGGACAGGGTATGAGTGCCAACCGGTGCCATGGCCTTACCAGCATTAATTCCCCTAAATTATGTTGCTCAGCGGCTGGGGGGCTGAAGGGGGAGGCCTCATCCTTCATGCTTCTTTAATTACCAGTGTGTACTAGCATCAACTTTGCAATTAACAGGCCAGCTGAACTGACCCTTTTAGGGACAGGCTTAGGTGGGTTAGCTATCTTCACACTCCATCCCTTAAGAGTAACTGATCTGTTAGCTCTAGATCAGGACCCAGACCTAGTGATACAGTAAAAAATTATAGACTATCTGAAAGGTTATCATCTGGACCCATTTCCACCCGACTAAGCTATCAAAGTCCTGCTCCCTGCCCCTCGGTCCAAAGTTGAGGAGAACTAAGCAGGAGAGAAACAAACTGCTGGTTCCCACCTGGACTCCATGGGCCCCTGCTTCTCCAGAGGTCTTATCTTCTTCGGGTACACGGGCAGTGTGGTCGTGTCGATGACCTTTGTCTCACCGTTGTTGTAGGTAAACTCTAAGGTCCCGTTCCATTCCCCGTGAGCCTTGCAAACAATGGTGTTGGTTGGGTTGTGCTTCACTTCTGCTGTGACCCTGAGTGAATGAGATGATCAAAGTGGGGGGGCCGACTTTAAATGTTTTTTGACATTTTGTTCAGACTCTTTAAAATGTAATCTTAATAACCTGAACAACAACAAAAAGGCATCAGTAGTAAAATTGGAGCCATCTCAAGAGAGATGACAGCAATACAGCAGTGTTAATTCCATGGTTTTGATCAATAAGCACTATGTTGTTGAGGTGAAAAGTCAAGCAGGCCCCCACTTTCCTCAGGCAACACAATGTCATCCTTCTGTGGGTACCACATTTAAAGTGGACCACATGACAAGGCCAAGATGGGAGCTTGAGCAGCCAGCAATCCCCTCTGTGGAAGTTGCTATAAGCGGAGTGACAAAGACAACCCTGTGTTCCCTCCCAGCAGGCTTCTCAGACCTGGCTCCCCGGCCCCAACAGGAAGGAAGTGGCCAGATCGCACTGTTGAGGTGGCAGCTGGATTTGGTACTAACTTCCCAGGAGGTGGGAGCTCATAGGCAGAGTCAGAGCTTATAGATCAAAGTGCTTCAGAAACAGGCTGTGGCCTCCAAAGGGAGGATTTATTGTGACAAAACCCCTTTGCCTCTTGTGTGTGTCCTGCGATGCATCAGCCAAGGACTTCAGTGTAAATTTAGGTGAGTGGGGAAGGGGAGTTAAAACAAGAAAGTGCCCCATGAGGGGATGAAGAGGCTCCCCTTAGCCAGCGAAGAGGCTCCCCTTAGCCAGCGCAGGACTCAGTACTCAGACCCCAGGAGGGATGCAGGATGGGTCTCCAGGAGAGTATGGGAGCAGGCACTGAGCCTCCACAGAACCATTGCCAACAGGCTGCTACCCTCTGCTATACAAAATAGGCAAGCAAAGCCTGAGAAAAGGGAAGACTCAGACCCCAAACGGTAGAAATGGGGTGTCATCCTAAGGGGTTCTCTGAGTGTCCCAGTCCTGCCTTCCCGCATCCCAGCCCAGAGAGGCCACAGTCCTCTTGGCCACACGGGGGTCTATTCCAGTCACAGCTTCCAGAGAAACAAAAAAATTACATCATTGAATTCAAAAATAAAAAGTGACATCTCCTCTTCTGATAAAAGACGCAGTAACAGCTTTGTCGTGCCTTTCAACTCAGATGGCTACAACCTAACTGTGGAGAAAAGAGACTCCAGGCACTGGTGCCTCCTACCTGTGGACTTTGCCTCCGTAGAAAGGCTTCGTGTGGAAGATCACTGTGGCCGAGTAGCCAGTCTTGGCGCAGCTGATGCTGACCTTGCCCCCGAGCTCCACCCAGGGGATGGTGAGGATGGACCGGGCGTAAGCACTCGGCAGGGTGAACACGTAATCCTCCCCGTGCTCCAAGAGCCTCAGCACACCTCGGGGGACGGGAGAGTCAGGCACCTGCTCTGCAAGATTTGTTCCCCACCAAGCACCTCCACGCTGGGGCTCACCTCGGAGAGGCTGCTGCCACCATCCTGTGCTGTCCTACCCCCTCCCCAGGCATCCGAGGTCCCCTCTCTGTTTTACTTTCCTCCATAGAGCACCTTCTAAGACAGCACATAATCTGACCCCCCCAACAGAGCAGAAGCTTCAAGACAAACTTGTTTTGCCTATTCTGTCCACACAACTAGCCACAGATCCCAAGACATTGCCTGGCACCTATGGGTGCTCAAGCAAAGTGTGCAAGTGGCCCAAAGGTGTTTTTATGTGATGGAATTTGGGAAGGGCTTCCAAAGAGCCACATACTCCCTGAGACTGGAAGTCCACTATTAGGGTGGAATTTTATGCGGGAGCAGAAAAAGTTTTCAGCCTTAGAGTCTCAAAGGAATTTGTGACACAAAACAAGTCCATGAAACACTAACACAGATGCTTGAATTTAACAAAGGTTATTACAGGTTTCTCCAAACAATGAATAACTCCATTCACAGCTATTGGCGAAGAGGGGGATGTGTAATCCGTGAATGGTGTGATTAAACTGTGCTTTTGCTTCATCCTCTAGCACAGAGTCCAGAGATTTGCCTTGGGAATTTTTATGTGCAGATTTTGAACAGCACCATTATCCTCATTCTCTGTGAGCCAGAACACTGAGGAGAATGAATAAAAATGTTTTCACAGACCTGGAGCCAACTCTTAAATTCACACAAAGCTGGAAAAAAACAACACAAGTCTATGTGTGTCGGCTCCCACATACGCACAGCCGCAGAGGTCCAGGTGGGCAGTAGGTTGGGACAATGGCTGCAACCCATCTAGTCCCTAACCTCGGCTCCAAGGAATCTACAGGCGGGCCCCTGTTCCAAAAGAAGAAACAATCCCGGGACCCACATGCCTGTCTACGAGGCGCTAATTCCAAAGTTAAGGACCCCACACACAGCACTACCCACAGTCTCCCAGCCCCCCAGGGCTACGAGGCTTACCTTCTCCTATCATAGACACCCCCACAGACATGCCCATGAACTTGCTTTTGGTCCATACGTGAGTGTTGACACACAGTCTCTTCTCTTTGCACTCACAGTAGAAGCAGGAAATGGGTGGGTGGTGGGACACTTGCTCAGCCACAAACCTTACTTTGTAGCTTTTGGAAAGGTCATCGGCCATCGGGTGTTCCTGGCCTGTGGGAGTGTGGGGAGCAGTCCTCTTCGGCTTGACTCTGTCCTTGGGAACTTCCCAAGAGCAGTGAAATGTCTCCCCGATGATGGGGTTGTAGGGTTTCTTGGCCAGCGCCCCCTTACGGCCCTCGTGGAAGGCTGTGAGATAATACTCCACAAAGCAAATGACCCTCTCCTCTGGCGTGGCGCCCGCAGTGACAGCCAGCAGCAGGTCGGGGTGTGCCATGAAGTCTGCATACATCTCCAGCAAAGACCGCTTTTCCAGGATAAACGTGGGGAGCACCACCTGCATTTGGGAGAAGATCCAGTCTGACAGATCTGGAGTGAAGCCTCCACTTCACTCATTAAGACCCTTCCTAATGGGCCCTCCCTGGTGACGCAGCGGGTTAAAGCACAGCACTAAGAAGCTGAAGCCACTTCAGCACGTGTTCGATCCCTGCCTGCCCTGGAGGGAACCACATGGTGCGGCAGACCTCTCTTGACCCGCCCACTGCTCCCCTCAGCAGTGTACTTAGTTGATCTGCCTGTTCTGCTACCCTCTCTATCTCTGGTGAATCCTCTCAGCCTCCACATCTCTGGCCTGTACCCCAGTTCTGTATGAATAAATAAAAACAAAAAGGCCCTTCCTAATGAAGGATGTGGCTACTGAGGGGCAGACCCACCCCCCAAAAGGGCCCAACAGACATTTCTCAATAGGCCCTGAGCAGCCACTGATCAGTGTGGTATGGGGACCAGAGGTGAGTTGGAGTACTGGGAGCCTCAGGAGGGCCACTGCCTTCACATGAAGAACGCACACTGGTCTGAGGGCAGCAAGGGGCCTGGAGGTGGGAGAAGCTTCTCTTCTTGCCCCAGTCATTAGCCCCTCTCTCATGGAAGAGATCAATATGCCCCAAGTGTCCACCTTTAACCTAATTGAAAGAGAAATCACTGCTCCCCCTTTTATGACCTAGACTATAGTTGGGGTCTCATCTAGTTCTACATTGATCAGTAAACAAATGCTTTTGCTCTTTAAGAGTCCACTCTCAGGAAGGATGAGCTCACACACCTGACCCCATGTGTCACCGAAGTCTCACCCCTCTGTCCTTGATGCCTCATGCCGATTTCTGTTCTATTATTTTGTGAAAATGTGCCGCCACATGAATTCTCCATCCAATGTTATTAAATTCCCTGTCTTTCCTTGGCTGTCTCCACAGATGCTGTTGTGGTTACTGGTACAGCCTGAGACGAACCCATGGGATACAAGATTTTTTGTGCCCAGATAATACACAGGCATATATATATATGTCTTGAGAGAAGAGATGGACATGAGGTGAACAGAGAGA
Organism: Condylura cristata; assembly: GCF_000260355.1. Classification (NCBI taxonomy): domain Eukaryota; kingdom Metazoa; phylum Chordata; class Mammalia; order Eulipotyphla; family Talpidae; genus Condylura; species Condylura cristata. Next base: position 71,861,048 of record NW_004567105.1, on the reverse strand, counting down.
TTTCAGAGGAAGCCCAGGCCTCTGAAGAGATGACACTGGTATCTTTTTAATAATGCTTTTCTATCTTTCATTTTCTTAAAAAGGTTTATTTGTGTATGTAGAACTGGGGTACAGGCCAGAGATGCAGGGGCGCTGAGAGGCTTCACCAGAGACAGAGTGGGGAGCAGAATAGGCTGACTGATGAAGTACACTGCTGAGGGGAGCAGGCCAGGAGAGGTCTGCCGTGCCATGTGGGTCACCTCCGGGGTGGGTGGGGATCGAACTCATGCTGAAGTGGCTTTAGCTTCTTAATGCTGTGCTTTAACCCACTGCACCACCAGGCAGGGCCCTCTATCTTTCATTTTAAAATTATGTCAGAGGAAATATACCCGTGTAAGTATAGTCACTAAATATAAATTTGAAAATGTAACACAATCCAGACATCATAAAAAGACCTCAAATGTTAACGTGTCTCCGGGCAAAAGAACTGAGTAATTTTTTTTTTTACATTCTTTTCTGAATATCTTTCATTTCACTTTTATAACCCAGTGGGAAAAGAAATGTTATCTCAAGCACAACTATAGAAAGTAATGCCTATCTTCTCATTTTTCAGCCTGACACAGAAGAGCCTTCAGATGCCACTGCAGAGACTTCCACCTCTCTTTGTGGGTTTAGGCACGTTGGTAGCCATCACAGTGCTCTTCTAAGGAGGCTCCCATGGGCCAGGCAGCACCTTCTCCCCACACCCGTGGCCATCACAGACTGAGGAAAGACGGGCAGAATCTCTCACCACCTCCCGGCCACTCAGAGTTGCCCCAGGACACCCACCCAGTGAGGCCAAGTCAGTGAAAAAGGAAAGGAAGCCACACGGGTTTGCCATGGGATCGAGACCCTACAGCCCCTTTCCAACTCTCCCTTCCAGAGCCCAGGGCGTCTTCTGCAGAAGGCCTGCCCAGGAGAGGGGGGGCAGTGTCTCCCTGAGGGTGGTCAGCCTGACAGACGACTCCAGAGGAAAGGGCCGTGGCTGGGAGCACAATCCTGTTCTCCCTCTGCAATGAGGGGCTTCTGTGGCGCAAACTGCACCTCTGGGCAGTAAGAATTCACTGTGTACTCCAGCAAGGAACACTTGCTTCAGCTACACACTTTACCCTCTCATTATGTACTATCGAAAAAAGCAGGAATTTAAGGCATTTCCTTTACTTAAGCCAACATTTCTGAACTCGGAAACTGACAGATTAAAACTAGGAAAAAGAAAAGCACTCGGAGTCCAAGTCACTGATCATGCGAATCAACAGGCCCAGCAGGAAGCCGCTGTGTGGGTCCTGACTGACAGATGTGCCCAGAGGGGGGCAGGTGCCTTCCAGTGGAGGGGCGGGCTGGACCCTGAGGCCCCCGACTCCACCCACCTGTTCTTGCCAGACCCTTCATAGCACGATCCTCTGGTTCTGGTTAATGAGAATGTTATCTCCCTCATCCTGCTTAGGAGGGAGGTGAGAGTTCACACAGCATCAGCCCTGGGACAGCAGGCCACCCCATCACTGATATTAATAAGAAGAGGGAGCAGGAAGTAGCACAGGTGAAAAGTGAGACACGAGCCCCACCTTCCAGTCCTTTCCCCCCTTCCTGGGATGCCAAGGCACCTCCCTAATCCAAACGATTATGTCTATTCCTAGCGGAAGGAGGAGACACTGGCACTGCTGGCAACATAAAAGATGGGCATGGTGCCCCCGCTCTGGAGAGAGCAGCTGCAGCTTCCCGGCTGGTCTGCCGGCCTTCTGCCAGCCCACTTCATTTCTTCACCACACAGAAACCACTGAAAACCTCTGTAAGAGAGAAAAGAAGTCTGCCTCCCTCTCGTCTCCCATCACTGCTGCCTCTGCCCCCATCCTTCTCAGTCTCCCTCAACGCGCGCGCTTGCACACATAAAGGTCACCTCTGTGAAAACTTCTGTCAGCACCTGCTCCCAAGGCTAAACCAAAGACTCCTCCTTCACACCCCTACTGCATCCCCATCTTGTCACACGCTCCTCATCTTCCTCATGCTATAACAGGCGTGACTGGGACAATTCCAGAAAATGTTAGTCGCCACTGGTGAAACAGTGTCATGTGGATGTTGAATTTCCCAATCTTGACAAATGTATTGTGCAAGAGAATTTTTCACTGATGGTTTTGGAGGAGAATGTCACAATTGCTAAAGCTCTTAAGTGGCTCATTATAAAATAAATTGAGCATGCGTGAGTGGGGGTGGGGGGGGGCGGAGGAGGCAGCAGAGAAGGGGAGAGAGTGGGGGAGAGAAGGAAGAAGGCAGTGCAGCAGAGAAGGGGAGAGAGTGGGGGAGAGAAGGAAGAAGGCAGTGCAAAGTGGCATTTACCACAGGCCGATACTGGGAAGTCAGATGGGCATTCACTGAACCACCCTTGCACTTCTACTGTAGATTGAGACATGTCAGAGGAGAAGGGGAACACATCTCCCCGGGGATTGCAACCCCTTCCCCGCAACTGCCAGGCTGCCAGCAGCAAGTCCAGCCTTGGGTATCTGACCTGCTCTTGCAAATGTTGCCGTGGCTTTGTCAGAAAAAAGTAAAGCGCCTGGGGAGAGAACGGAGAATGAGCTGGGAGTGGAGTGACTGGACCCCCTTTTGTCTCCTGGAGGGTGTATGCAGAATTCCAGAACAGCACCTTTCCAAAGCAGCTGCCTGGGCAATGGGCACATGCCATACTTTTTTTCACTGAAGCAGATTTCTGGTCTGAGTTCCATCTCTTATACTATCTCCCTGGCTTGCTTTTTTTCTCTTGGGACCTTTGCAAATAAGACACTTAATCTTGTCTCACAGGTGGTGGATGCTAAAGATGCAGAGCCAAGAAGGCCTGAGCGCTAACTGGACTGTCTGCCTCGACAGAGAGGTGAGTGATGGCCCCACATTCAGACCGATGGCATCCACGTGGCTACAATCACTACAGGAGATTTATGGGGCCATCAATAAAGGCTGCCTTTTCTCCCATTAACGTAATGAAGACAATGAACTATTTTGGTGAAAGGAAGAAAGAGAAGATCTGCACGCAGGACTCAGTAATCACATTTAAAGTTGCATCAATGGAGATGTAAATAAGTAAACCAAGTTGGGCTTTTAAACTCCCAAGTGAATGATCTCCCCTGCAGAAAGGCACCAGACCCCCACACAGAATGAATGTCCCTTACCCCCAAAAGTAACCATAGCAAGCCTCTGCAAAGAAAGGTGAAAGCAGTTTTCTACAGAGAAACATCAATTAACTTAACCCTGAGGACTGTCTACATGATACTCTGCCCTTAGACCGGCTCACCCAGCAGTGCAAACTAGCGAGAGAAGAAAGGCCACATGCTAAGCCAGATCTGTAATCCTGCACAGAAACCAGGCGAAGGACATAAATCCAACCTGAAGAAATAAGAGGTAGGTACTTCACACTACCCAAGCTCTCTTAGCTACTAGGATGGTCCCTTTACACCCATCTCAAGGTTGCAGAACTGAAGGGAGAAGTTGCCATCTCAAAGTATGGCCATCCCCAAGGAGCACCTTGCACTGATGCTTTTTTAAAAAAGACTTGTTTATGCATACAGAACTGGGGTACATGCCAGAGGTGCAAGGGCGGTGAGAGGAGTCACCAGAGACAGAGTGGGGAGCAGAATAGGCTGAGCGACTAAGTACACTGCTGAGAGAAGTAGAGTGCAAGACAAGAGAGGTCTTCCGCGCCATGTGGGTCACCTCCGGGGCCAGGGATCGAACTTGCACTGAAGCAGCTGCGGCTAGCCTGCAGTGTTGCGTCCTCACCTGTTGCGCCACCAGGGAGGGCCCACACTGATATTTCTTAAGAAATGGCCAAGGAAAACCTCCTGAAAACTGAGAAGTTACCCCCTTGTGAGAAACATTCATATTTGCGGGGGAAATCTCATTTGTAAGGGTGTCCCCTCTCTGTACCAGGAAAAGATGACCAAAGCTCTAGAACCTCCTGTCAAGGGAGAAGACCCTGGCTTAGATCTGTACCGTAGGCATCTCCGATATTGTGTCCTTCCTGATAGCTTCTTTTAACCTCTTTTGTCCTTAGCTAGAGTTGGTTCTAGGATGGCAGCTCAATGCTGTGCCTTTGTCAGAGCTGGAAGAAGTTACTCTGTTCTTTTTTCCCCAAGAGGAGGTTACCTAAACAGGGGTAACTGTTGCCATGGAGCCATGTCCCCTCAGAGTTCCAGACTCCACCTTCCAGACTCCACCCTGCAGAAGAGTGAGCTTTGAGCTTCAGCTCTCTCGGGCAAGTTCATCTCTCTAAGACTCACTTTCTCCACCATAAAATGGGGGAAACAATCCCACCCTCCTAGATTTTTTTGGTGAGTTAAAAATGAGAGGATGAGCCCAGTGTCTAGAAGGCTACCTCTACAGAGGAAACCTCACTCACCCACCCACGCTTGTCTGATTGCCTGTGTGGCACCTGGGTGGCCCCTTCCAGTGCTACCTAGTCAGAGCTTGACAGCTTATTACAGACAAGATGTGGGGGGCATCATGTGCCTTATCGCAAACAGCCACCATGGGGACCTGGGGCAGAAGGGCCCACCTGGGGCTTGGCCCTGCTCAGCTCAGGGTGTCTCGGGCCAGCAGGTCACGGGCAGTGGCAGGTGCCCAGAGGCCGAGAACATTGATGGGGGGGGGGGAGACAGCTGGAGGGCTGGAATGAATTGGGGTGGCCAGGCCTGCCCACCAGGAGCATGGTGAAGGATGGGATAGACCTTCATGGGGCAGACCGAAGCAACCAAAAAGTGTTGTCAGGGGCAACTTTGTATCTTTAAATTCTTTCCATGCTCATTGCCAGGCCCTTCCCACAGAACAAGGAAGCAGGGACAGGTGGGACAGTTCAAGTTTAATCAGGCGCACAGGCTGTGGACGGCAGTGGACACCCCCAGATGGGAGCTGCAGTGCACATTCGTACCTGCTGGCAGCAGTGACTGGCCAGGCCCGCTGTGAACTTGAGGACTCCAGCATGCAGGCCCTCCCTCCTCCTCCTCCTCCCCGCAGGCCCTCCCTCCTCCTCCTCCCCGCCAGGTGAACACCAGACCCAGCGCTCCTTGTTTATAACTTGAGGTCTCCTGCATGCAGGCCCCTCCAGGTGAATACCAGGCCCAGGCTGCCTTGTTTATACCTCACTGTCTGCTCAGGGCACAGGACTTGCACCTGAATTTGCTTGAGAAAGGGAACCTCAGCCCACCATTGCCAAAGCAGTTGTGTGCCCTCGGAGAAGTACTAGCAGGGGGAAAAGCAGCCTCCAAGGAGGGCTTCCCTGTTAGCCTAGTGGGTTAAAGCTCAGTGCTGAGGCGCTACGGCTGCTAGGAGCTGAGTTCGATCCCCACCCAGGGAGCAAACCCACACAAGGTGCGGTGGGCCGCTCCTCTCGCCCACTGTGCTCCTCAGTGGTGTGATTCAGTAGTGCTCTGCTCTTCCCTCATGTGTCTGTCCTCCACTCTTCCCCCGCCCTTTGTTCCCGCCCTTTGTCTCCCCCCTCACCCTCACCTTCCCCCTTCCCCCCCCTTCCCCCATCCCCTACCCACTCTATATTGGATGGATTCTACCCCTACCCCCCATACATTCTATTGTCTTGTTCTACAACACCAAAGGTGAAGGGTGACTTCTATGCAAATGCAGCACCATATATGCCCAATGCAACCAGCCGGAGTGGAGGGGTAATTTTCACCCATACCTTCTGATTTTCTTGCATACCTTCTGATTTTCTTGCTAATGATGTCGAATGGAATGTCAGGATGTCGAATGGAATGTCAGGATGTCGAATGGAATGTCAGGATCTATTTTTGCATTATGTGATTGAACAATTTAAGCAATTCAAGCAATTCTATTTTTGCATTTATTTGATCAATTTAAGCAATTCTATTTTTGCATTTATTTGATCAATTTAAGCAATTCTATTTTTGCATTTATTTGATCAATTTAAGCAATTCTATTTTTGCATTGATTTGAACAATTTAAACAAATTCTGTGAGGAATCACAGACACTTAATTATCTCAGCAAGCTTTCTCTGAAAGTATGAATTCTGGCTGACACATCCTTGATTGACGGGCATCCTCAAGTCAGGAATCTCGTCAGGAATCTCGTTACCTGGGGACAGCCCAATCAACCCTGCCTCAAGTGTTTTAACCACAGTCTGCATCCCCAAGCTCTCAGCTACTCTGTGGCATCAATGTGTCTTTAGAGGGGCTCAGAGTCCACTGTTCTGAATCTAAATTCCCTAAAGAACACATGAAGGAATCCATATGTACCCACAGCTACCACCCTCCATACCTCAAGTGGAAGCACTCTACTTTCTACCCACCCCTCCTCTATATCCAGCTCACTCAGTTTCCTCCCCCCAGGCCACCCCCGCCCTCCATCCATCAAAAGACTTGTTTATGCATACAGAACTGGGGTACA